>NC_047122.1:38719477-39004477 GCF_902500255.1 Thalassophryne amazonica
TTGGTGGACTGTAATGTGATAGGCATGCCTCACTGAGCAGCTACAATGTGAGAGATCTAAGACAACCTGACAGCTTGTACATCTTAAATAGGTTAGCGTCTATCTCCAACATTACAGACAGGTACAAACTGGTTGTCACACCAAATTCTGATCTGGTATACAAGAAAAAAAAAAGTAAAAAAAAAAAAATAGCGACGGGATATTGTACAATGCTTCATGCACATGTTCATATGTTGTGCTACCATTTTGTGAAGTAAAGCCAATACCATGCAGTATGATGCACTCATCAAAAACAAAATTACAATTAACTTCCGCTGAAGACTATGGACTTAAATAATGTTCCTTAATGTACATCTTCATATAGTGTGCTACCATTGTGTGACGTTTCACTGAAATCCATCAAATAGTTTAGGAGTTGAGCACAATATGCGATGCATTAATTAAAAACCAAAGTCCAATTATCTCCACTTAAGATGTCAGACAAGAATTATTTTCCTTCATGGACATCTTCATTAAAATCCAAACATTTTAGGAGGAGTTGTGCTTACAAGACTCATGGACAAGGAAGTCAAACCCAGCACAAGCTCTGCATGTGAGGGCAATGTGCAGAAAAGCAAGCAGGAATACATCCTGAAAATCCTGTTACGCCAGTTTAACCTGAAGTGGAACTGAGAAATTATGATATTAATTGGACTTTTAAAAATAAATAAATAAATAAATCTAGAATACTTTTCCAACATTCAGCAGGTACTGCTATTCACATATGTTTCCGGATTCCATGGCTCAATTAGGCTGCTTTTATGCTGAGCATAAGGGGGATGAATTTTAAGCTGCTTTGGCATCATCATTTGGCAGGATTTTTGATGATACTTTTGCTTCATATAGCGCCAAATCACAACAGAGTTGCCTCAAAGTGCTTCACACAGGTAAGGTCTAACCTTACCAACCCCCAGAGCACCAGTGGTAAGGAAAAACTCAAGCAGACCAGACTCAAAGGGGTGACCCTCTGCTTGGACCATGCTACAAACATAAATTACAGAACAAGTCACAGAACAGCTCACAGACAAATATACAAGAAATGCTATTGGCACACAGGACAGGAGGATCGCCAACACGAATACAACTCCCATCTCTGGATGGAGCTGCACCTTAAACAGAGAGAAAAAACAGAATCAAGCATCAGAAAGACAAAAAATACTGTATAATTTGCCAGCATTAAACAACAAGAAAAACAGAGAAATACTAAGGTGATCGCCGGCCACTAGCCCTAAACTTCACTAAAAGACCCAGAATTTAGTTAGCGTTGAGGCCGCAGCCTGCTCCAATTACTAATAAATGAATTAAAACAGTAAAAAGTGTAAAACAAAACTGTACCAGTATGCTAGCCATATGAAAGGGAAAATGAGTGCGTCTTAAGTCTGGACTTGAATATCTCCACAGAATCTGACTGTTTTATTGACGCAGGGAGATCATTCCACAGAACAGGGGCATGATAAGAGAAAGCTCTGTGAGTGCAGACTTCTTATTCACCTTAGGGACACAAAGTAGTCCTGCACCCTGAGAACGTAAAACCCGGGCCGGTACGTAAGGTTCAATTAGGTCAGCTAGGTAGGGAGGTGCCAGTCCATGAATAATTTTATAGGTTAGTAGCAGAACCTTAAAATCTGATCTCACTGGGACAGGAAGCCAGTGAAGAGACGCCAAAATGGGTGTAATGTGGTTGTACTTTCTGCTTCGTGTCAAAAGTCTGGCTGCAGCATTCTGAACCAATTGGAGACCCCTAATGCTAGACTGCGGTAAACCAGAAAATAGAACATTGCAGTAGTCCAATTTAGAAGAGATAAATGCATGGATCAGGGTCTCAGCATCAGCCATAGACAGGATGGGACGAATCTTCGCTATATTTCACAGGTGGAAGAAAGCAGTCCTAGTAATATTTCTAATGTGGAGGCCAAAGGACAATGTAGGATCAAAAATTACCCCAAGGTTCCTCACTTTGTCAGTGTGATGTATGACACACGAGTGGAGGCTGAGCGTTAACTGGTCAAATTGATGCCAATGTCTCAATGGACCAAGAAACATCATTTCAGTCTTATCAGTGTTTAAAAGTAGGAAGTTTCTAGACATCCAACTTCTCACTGCTGCAAGGCAATCTTCTAAGGATTTTATGTGAATGAGATTACCAGCAGTTATTGGCATGTATAACTGAGTATCATCTGCATAGCAGTGAAAAGTAATCCCAAAATGCCGCAATAGGTGCCCAAGGGGTGCTATATAAAGGGAGAAAAGCAGGGAGCCTAAGACAGACCCCTGTGGAACCCCAAATTTCATGTTACTAAGGTTAGAGGTAGTGTTACTGTACAAAACACAGTGAGACCGACTGGTCAAGTATGACGTCAGCCATGCAAGGGCACTCCCAGTAATCCCAAAATGATTTTCCAGCCTATCAAGTAGAATATGATGATCCACTGTATCAAATGCAGCACTGAGATCTAACAGCAACAGAACCGTAGTGGTGTCCGAATCCATTGTAAGCAGAAGATCATTCACCATTTTAGTGAGAGCCGTCTCTGTGGAATGATATTTTCTAAAAGCAGACTGCAGTGGCTCAAAGAGATTATTCTCAGTAAGATAGTCTACGAGCTGCTCTCACGGCAGCTCGTAGACTATCTAGACTACATTAGTGGGACTGGAGATGAGTCCCACTAATGTAGTATCATCTGCAAACCTGGAACCTCCATCCAATTTTGGTGGTGTAGGTAAATCCATAACAGAAAAATGACAGTGACTGAGGAACTGACATAATGCAAAATGTACACCATATGGACTTTTCAATATTAAAATCAAATGTCCACAAAATCCACAATCCGGATAAAACTTTGGCAGGTGATAGGCGATAGCACCTCACTTTCAAATATGAGAGTGATCGGGGCGTGTTTGATGAAGATATAATGTAAACTATACATTAATTGGGGTTTTCAATGTTAAAATTAAATGGTCACAAAATCCGGATGAGATTCGAATCAAACTTTGATCAAAGATACCATCCTACATAATGCTCTCAAATATGAAAGAAAGTCAATCTTTTAGTCAGAGTTATGCATTTTTTAAAATTCATTTAATTTTGAAGATAGGGATTTTTCCAGTTTTCCAAGCTTTTTCCTGACTTTGACCTTGAAAATTTAATCAGTTCTTGCCTATCAGGATATGAATCCTCTGAAAAAATAAATAAATAAATAAAAATTCATAATGACATATGAAAAACTGTGGGTTACAGGCTGCTCACAAACATACAAACAAACAGGGGGTGAACACATGAGGTGATGATAAGCCACTTGAAAGAGTGAGAAGCACTGAGTTGGTTCTGAATGGCGCTGTCTTCCCTACTCAGTCAATCAGCAGAAGTGCTGCTACTTGGACGGAGCCAAGTCACACCAATGATAATCAGTCACCCAGTATACCACCACTGTTGTTGCCCACAACTGCAAATCTATTTCTGTTCTCTCACAGCAGATGATGAAAGGGTGAGGGTTAGCATGACAATGATAAGAAGTCAAATGTGGAAATACACCTGTGGCCAGAAGCACTTGGGCTAACCAAATACTGCCTTCCACTTCCTCTTACCCTCAGGGTGCCAACAGGCTATGATGGAAAAAAGCTGGAATGGTCCAAGGGCCTACGATGCCACCAACAGTGGCATGTGGGGAGGACGAGCTGGAGGCCTCCCCCAAGAAATTTTATAAAACAGGAGGTTCTAGGGGGAAATCTGAACATATCTGAGGCCAAATTCCAGAGTAAGAATCATATTTTTAGGACACTTTGTGATTTTTTTATATATATATATCTGGAGAACATGAACAAACTGAAGTAACCACAGCCAGTGAATATAGATACCGTAACTTGTTTTATTCTAAGATAGCATACCTATGTTCTCACAACTAATACGATTATATATATTATATATATATATAATATATATATTATATATATATATATATATATCCAACATGAATACAGGAAACAAAAGGAAGGCAAGCTAAACCAAAAGTAATGCTGGAGTTTGTATTGCTGAAATACGGTGCATGCAGAATGTTTTCACAGCGCTTCACTTTTTCCACATTTTATATTACAGCCTTATTCCAAAATGAAGTAAATTCATTTTTCCTTCCTCAAAATTCTACTCACAACACCCCATAATGTCAACATGAAAAAGTTTTTTGTTTTTTCTTTTGCAAATTTATTAAAAATAAAAACTAATAAATCACATGTACATAGATATCCACACCCTTTGCTCAATACTTTGTTGATGCACCTTTGGCAGCAATTACAGTCTCAAGTCTTCTTGAATATGATGCTAGAAGCTTGGCGCAACTATCTCTGGGCAAGTTGCCCATTACTCTTTACAGCACCTCTCAATCTCCATCAGGTTGGATGGGGACAGTCGGTGCACAGCCATTTTCAGATCACTCAAGAGATGTTCAATCAGAATCTGGTCTGGGCTCTGGCTGGGACACTTAAGGACATTCATAGTGGTTTTCTGCAGCCCCACCTTTGACATCTTGGCTGTGTGCTTAGGGTCATTGTCCTGCTGAAAGATGAACCGTCTCCCCTGAGGTCAAGAGCACTCTGGAGCAAGTTTTCATCCAAGATGTCTCTGTACATTGCTGCATTCATCTTTCCCTCAATCCTGACTAGTCTTCCAGTTCCTGCTGCTGAAAAACATCCCCACATGATGGTGCCACCACCATGCTTCACTGTAGGGATGGTGCCTGGTTTCCTCCAAACATGACATCTGCACTGGCCAACACCATTATCACTGACTGCCATGCAATGGCGGAAAGTCCGACAAATTCTGACTGGCCGGCCAGCACAACGGCCTGACCGCGGCAGCACTCACCACATCACACAAAGTGGCAGAAGCCCCATACCGCACACACACCAGCTCCGCCGCAGAGGCACTGCACCTCCTCCACAAAAGTGCTCACAAACCGTCTTCTGTACTGTGTGAAAACATTCAGCATTCAAATTACACACTAACATTACAAAAACTAGAAGCACTCGGAGAGCGCAAACCTCCGCCAAGGCCATAGGGTCATTGACGTCACATGGAATACCCTTTGGCAAAGAGAATTATTCCACGATGTTTCACGCATCTACCGTCATGTTTCAGATTCAGTGGTTAACCCTCTGGGGTCTGAGGGCATTTTTTTGGACAGTTCACTCGCCTGGCATAAATGTTTTATTATTGCTGTTAACAGCTCTCCCTGCACCCCACAATCAAGTTTTATGTCTCTTTTTTCAGGACAACCTGTACTTTCAAAATATATATGCTATAGTTGTGTTTTATAAGTGTAATAAAGGTTTACAATCAGAAATAAGAAAGGAAAAAGTAAAGCAGAAAATAATTTTCCACACACATTTATTCAAAACATACAGCAAACTATAATAAACTAGTAACACATCACTCCTAAAAAAATCTTTGGTGTGTCACGTGAGGTGAATCTGCCCTATGAATGGATTTTGGAAAACCACGTGACGTAAACCAATTCCGACTGGACACTCACATTGCTCACGTCATCACACAGCTTCTATGAGGAGTACAAAAATGGTGGACAGTGGCTCGAAAGTCCGTGGAGTTAACTTTACAGCAAAAAAAAAGTACGTTTCTATCTCATATCATTAAAAAGTTATTTATAATTTAGTAAAGCTTGGTCTCAGCCGTTTTATACGATGGTGTCGGCCCCAGAGTTTAGAAAGAGAAACTGCATGAACTACACAAGTTCTTTTTTTTTCTAATAAATTTATTCAATGAGGAGAAACAAATGCTAAAAAATTATTGTTGTGTCGTAACTTAATTTTTGTTCAGCCTTTGTGACCCGTCTTCATGAAGTTAGATGCAAAAATGTTGAAAATGGCTCTATCCTGCAATGATAAAGAATCCTTAAAAAAAAAATTACTGGATCTGGATCGTGTTCTGGATCATTACCAAAATTTAATGACTTCTAAGTTAGGCCAAGATACACCCCTGGTAAAAAGTTCATTGAAATCCACTGAGGAATTTTTGAGCAATCCTGCTAACAATCCAACCAACCAACCAACCAACAAACAAAAGGACGCGACTGAAAACATAACCTCCTTGGCGGAGGTAACTAAGCAAACGATTAAAAACATCAAGAATGACAGCAAAACGAAACACAGATGAATTGAGGTTTTCGGCAGCATTCGTTCAAATTTTTCAACAGTTTAAAAATCCTGATGAAGCGCCAACTGCAGGAACAAAGCTGCGCAAAGGTTAAACAATGGCAACAAAAGTCAATGAAACTCCAGATTTCTTGTTTAGTTTGGGCTTCGTTGCCCTTCATTAAGTGCCGTGTGACCGGGCCTTAAAGGACATGTCTCACGTTTTATAACGTCTCAGTTAGGAAGACAACATAAAAGTACTCATGACTAAGTGTCTCCGCACATATGTGCCAATAATTAGTGCCCTCTATGTATTTTATTCCTTTCTCTCTGAGTGTTAGCAGGTGCATTTTCGGAAAACGCTTTACTCGGTAATCCTCTGCATTTTCAGTGTGTGACGTCCTAATTAACAAAACAGAAACCTCTCGGTGACTGACAGACAGAGGAAATGAACCTGCTCCATCCGAAAACAAAGTTTCTGAGCTGCTGTTCGAAAGTGATGGCTCAGATTTACAGAGAGGAGACAACCCACTTCTCTCTGAAACGCTTAACTTTTTTAAAGTGTCAGATTTTGGAGCCTAAAGTGTGGAGATGTGCTGTTTACTGTAGCTGTGTACATGGAGGTCGGGACATCTGACTATGTTTTTAACAGACTGCCTGGACACAGAGATGAATTTGTACATTGGAAAAAGTCAGAATACATTATTTCCAGGAATTAATGGACATTATTTAATGTGCCACAATCATGAGAGAGGCTGAAACACGCTTCACGCACGCTCTTTGTTCGTGTGAAGTTTACATTTGGAAAACAATATAACACAGTGAGTCTGGCATGTTCAAGATTTTACCCCTTTTGTTGTGTGTTTTTTTTTTTTTTTTCTTTGAGGAGCTGGTGTGTGTGTGTGTGTGTGTGCTCCTCTCAGCTCGCTGCAAAAAGGAATGTCTCCAAGATGGTTTCTTCCCCCGGCAGCAAATTTTTTTTTTTTAAAGATTTTATTGATAACAACACTCATAATTAATGCACAAAGCTGAACCTGGAGCAGAGATGGTTATTGACAGGCTGCGTTTATGAGTCATGGCCATGCAGGTGCACAGAAACCTTCTCAGAGCTGTTGCTTTTACAGTGACTGCATCAAAATTAACAGTTTTCACTTAAAAATGAATCATCATAACACAACATCACACTTAGGTAAACTTTGGAATTAATCTGTGCCTCTGTTCTTAACATTATCAGCTACATTCCACTGAAGCACACACTGGGACGCTTCTAGTTGCGACGTCAATTGTCGGAAACACCGGAGTACTCACGAGTACTTTGTTTTCGGATGCCTCCGTAGCTGTTTGTTGCGAATGCCGTATACTTTGAAACCAGTCACGGAACTGCACAAAGTAATCCCGGTGGATCATCAGATGGTCATTAACAGCCTAAATCTAAACTGTTATGATTTTGGTGCAACGTCCTTTAAAACTACAAAGGTGAAACTGTGCACACAAGGTCACCTCACTAAGACCTTGAACAAGTTCATCGTTGGGCACATTTCAGTTATGTATTGTGGCCACCAGATGCTGTCTCACAAAACCTTGGGTACTAGCCGACTATGATACGATGGCTGTGGGTCAGTACAAACAATGACAACCACAACCACATTCACCCTGACATCGGGGTGAATGTGAGGCATAATTGTAAAGCGCTTTGAGTGTCTGATTTAGATGGAAAAGCACTATATAAATGCAGTCCATTTACCATTTATTTACAAACCTGCAGCTTATATTAAGGAAGCCGTGTGTTGACAAAGACGAGTGGGTCTTGGAACACACCTCAACATGGACATGTTCAGCAATGGATGCATTTAAATTTTAAATTTAGCTACAAGGTGGCAGAGGTTCTGAAACCTGGTACAACAGAGAACTCCACAAGGTCTTCATGGATCATGGACAAACTTGTTCAGTTGCCATACTTTCCCAGTTACAAGTAGGAAAATGGCCCCTAAAGTCATAATTCCAATTTGTCAACTCTTTATACCTTGCACAACTTCAAGGCTGGCCTAGCCACAGCTCTGGGTAACTACTGCTCGTTTATTATTTACAAAGTGGCTACTGATACTGTACTATATTCCTTTTTCTTGAACAGCATCCAATCACAAACCACGGTGATTGTACAGCATACAATAAGAAACTGCCATGATTACCCTAAGATAAAGCAGCACATGGTGTCAAAGCTGTACATGATGCAATTGATGAATTTCAAGCTGCAACCTTAGGGTTAAGGTTAGGGTCGTCCATGAGCTGTGACACTGGATAGCTTGAATAACGGTGGATGCTGTACTGAGAGCAATTCGCAGTTTGCGTACAGTACCTTACTGCATGGCATATAATCCTTTTATGATTGTACAAACATGTCAGATTATGACGTGTATGTATCTATATTTATTATTATTTAAACTAGGAGGAGAGCAGGATGATTGGGAGGAAAAATGTCAAGCTACTCTGGCAGCATGGAAGATTAAAAGTGTAACCTCAGCACACTGATTCCTTGTCTCAAGTCAGGAATGTGAAAGAGACTCTTGCAGACCGGGTGCCATCCTTGATTTGCAGCGTGACAAAGGAGCAGCTAATGCTAACCACCGGCAAGCCACGCACGGCGCGTGTGCGATGACTGACAGCTGAGGGGCAAATATAGGGGAGGGGCGGCGACACAAGCAGTTGACAGCCCAGGAGCAAATAAGTTACAGACAACAGTAGTACTTACTTTTTCACAGCCGTAACATCAGTGTGGGTGAATTACACTAATTGTTTGTGAATCCTACCTTTGCCTTGCCGGCCTCGAGCTTCTTTTGCCTCTCCTCGTCCTCCATCACAGCTGTCTCCGTGGCTGAAACAAAACGAAAACCGCTTCATACGAAATGTCAGTCAAACTATTCTGTAACATTAACCGTCAAATCTCTCCCGTCCCGCTTATAGCTCGCTGTCAAACGCGTACACTGGCAGGTACTAGGAGCTGTCTCCTTGCTGGAGGACCGCCGCCATGTTTTCCACGTAAACATGAGACCTGAGTGTGATGACGTCGCCTTCGTAGCCACGCCCCCTTCACGTTGCTTTACCGTGCTGTCAAAATAATGGTAATTGCGAGCACCACCGGAATGTTTGCAAAAAGGCACTTTATTATTTTTTTCTAAATCAAATTAACTTCATTATTATTTTTAAATGTTTTAAATTTTTTATTTTAATTCTAAGATTATTTGAGGCCCGATGTGTGCTTCTATTTAATCTCTTAATCATAATAATGTTATTGATGTGATTTTAAATCTATCTAATGTTCTTACAAGTGTTACATTTTGTATCACTTTAATGTATTGATGTGTGCTTTTATTATACTTTGTATATACCTATTTATACACACAATAAAATGAATTATGAATGATAAATTGTCAAAAAAATTGTGCTATTTTTAAAAATTAATACTGAAAACAACCTTTGCTCTGGTTTACTACGTATTTTTTGCAACTAAGATAAAAAAGTAAATAAATTAAAATAAAGTAAAATGGCATTTTACAAATATGTGCATGTAATTTTATTCATATAAATATATAAAAATAAATATGTTATTTTATTTATTTATTTATTCTGTGAAAAGAAATATGCTGCACTTGCATCCACCATTTGAGTAGGATTTGTTTTTCTTTTGCCACTCAAAGGAAGACTGTAAAGACAAAACAGTCAGCAGATTCAAGGTTTGGGTGGGTTGTTATTCAATACTGATTGCGAAGGGAAAATACGATTTTAATCAAAAGCTGCAAACACAACAGAAAAAGTCAAAAGTTAAAGTTGCTCCAATTTTGGTAAAAAGTGATGCAAATTATTAGTTGGGTGAATACGGTTTTAAAAAAGAATAGTTTGCATCATGTATCATGCTTAGTTATCATGTTACAGGGTAGCATATGTCACATGTCATAGAATCCAATGGATGCTGATATTGTTTAACCTTTACTTTGCAAACCAAGCATGCAACACAGTCAAAACTATTCCATTTATTAATCCTATTAGCTCAACCAGTAATTTGCACCACATTTTACCAAAATTGGAGCAACTTTAACTTTTGACCCCTGTGTAATACTTCAATTGACCCCTTCTTGGCCGCCTATTGAAAGTTCACGTGGGTACCCGGCATTTTTAAAAGAGTAATGTCTAAGGAGTATGTGTGCCAAATTTGGTGCTTTCATCACCATTTGAAGCATTTTTTTCAGTTATCCGCTGCACTAACTGGGAGCAATAGGGGATTAAGGACCTTGCCCATTCTTCAGTTAGGCTGGGATTTAAACCGTGGCTCTTCTGGTCTCAAGTCCAACGCCTTAACCACTAGACCATTTTTGTATTTTTTTGTTTTATTTTTGGTGGTGGTGGGGTGGTCGGGTATTCTAAATAATTATCAATCCAACATAGAATTTATACCTGGTAAATGAGTCATTGCATCAGTTTGTAGGACAGAAGGTGACACTTAAAATACCACTAGTTTAAATCGCAAACACATTACCTGAAAAATCTAAATAATCAAAACATGATTGGTAAATTGTGGGCTTTTGTACAGAGCAGAAACTATATGAATTTTAAGATATTCCTGAAGGTTTAAGCATTTGTAAAAGGATAGTGCTGGGCTGGCCCATGGAAAAGCTCTGTTATTTGTCATGCACTCTTATTCTGATTTTTTAAATTTTTTTCGGCCAAGAATGGCAGCACTACATATTATTGCAGATGACCATAAATATCACATCAAACAACAGACTCCTCAAAATTAATAAATAATTTACTTGATTTTACTGGAAATTCACATGTAACCCATTGCCTTAAACTATGGGTGAAACTTAACAGGTTAAGTTCCAAAAACACATGATTGTAAGTCTGCTATAGAGTTAAAGTTCTACATTTCACCATGTGTAAAAATGTAAGTACACTGAAAAAAGAACCAACTTAATTAAATTAACCTAAGTTAATAATAGGTTAGATTAACATGTTAATCTAACTTATTAACTCAACTTCAAAGAACTTAATTCATTCAGGTGTAATTCAAACAAGTCAATTACATTGGTTCAAGTATTTTCTTTTTTCAGTGCAAATGAAAGCAAGCTGGGTTTTTTCCCCTCACAATTTTCTCATAAGATCAACTCATTCAGGACAAAAGTGTGTAAAATTTGACTTTGTCATAGAGAAGTGACTGGAGTTATATTGGAAACGTACCGGCGGCAGCAGATGTTGAAGCTGTTCGCTGTCTGCGCTTCACTGGAGCCGTACAGCTTATTGTTTGGCAGATCTTGAATTCTACCCATCTCCTTTTGGACATCCTTATCTGTTAGATGTACTTTGTGCAACAGCATTAACAGCAATTACTGAGTATTTGAAAGTGTGCCTGCATGTTTCTAAATTATTAACTGACTGAAGGGGTACGGTGTCAGTAGTTACCCAAGGCAACTTCGCCACGCAGACCGCAACTGATAGACCTGGACCGGATTCAGAGTCCTATTAAATACAAACCACACAAACAGTATTGGGCAAAGTTCAGCAAATGAGCAAAGCTAACTTTTTGTGAGCAGATAAAAAGTGTAAGCAGTTGAAAATATTGGCCAATGAGCTCATCCAGTGTTACATACAGATCAATAGAAAACTCGCTCGAGCTGTAAGCTTTTTTTTTTTTTTTTTATTGCAGTTCTATTGAAATCAGCCAGTTTGGTTTTGTCTCTAGTTTGTTTCTAACAACCAGCTGACCACTATCACTGCCAGGAACGATGAGATTTAAGCTGACCTGAAATGAACCATTGTACATTAAACTGACTTTACTGATGAGTCTGACCCCTTTGAAAAGTGACGAAATTACATGTATTTGGACTGAGTTCGCCGATGTTTTCACCAAACAAGAGGGCGATTTTTAATTTATTTCAGGCAGTAAAGCTACATATACAACCCCTGGCAAAAATTATGGAATCACCGGCCTCAGAGGATGTTCATTCAGTTGTTTAATTTTGTAGGGAAAAAAAGCAGATCACAGACATGACACAAAACTAAAGTCATTTCAAATGTCAACTTTCTGGCTTTAAGAAACACTATAAGAAATCAGGAAAAAAAAGATTGTGGCAGTCAGTAACGGTTACTTTTTTAGACCAAGCAGAGGAAAAAAATATGGAATCACTCAATTCTGAGGAAAAAATTATGGAATCACCCTGTAAATTTTCATCCCCCAAATTAACACCTGCATCAAATCAGATCTGCTCATTGACATTGACCCTATGCCATGACATTGACCCTATGTGTCTTTTTGCAAGGAATGTTTTTGCAGTTTTTGCTCTATGGCAAGATGCATTATCATCTTGAAAAATGATTTCATCATCCCCAAACATCCTTTCAATTGTCCAAAATATCAACATAAACTTGTGCATTTATTGATGATGTAATGACAGCCATCTCCCCAGTGCCTTTACCTGACATGCAGCCCCATATCATCAATGACTGTGGAAATTTACATGTTCTCTTCAGGCAGTCATCTTTATAAATCTCATTGGAAAGGCACCAAACAGAAGTTCCAGCATCATCACCTTGCCCAATGCAGATTCGAGATTCATCACTGAATATGACTTTCATCCAGTCATCCACAGTCCACAATTGCTTTTCCTTAGCCCATTGTAACCTTATTTTTTTCTGTTTAGGTGTTAATGATGCCTTTCGTTTAGCTTTTCTGTATGTAAATCCAATTTCCTTTAGGCGGTTTCTTACAGTTCGGTCACAGACGTTTACTCCAGTTTCCTCCCATTTGTTCCTCATTTGTTTTGTTGTACATTTTTCGATTTTTGAGACATATTGCTTTGTTTTCTGTCTTGACGCTTTGTCTTCCTTGGTCTACCAGTATGTTTGCCTTTAACAACCTTCCCATGTTGTTTGTATTTGGTCCAGAGTTTAGACACAGCTGACTGTGAACAACCAACATCTTTTGCAACATTGCGTGATGATTTACTCTCTTTTAAGAGTTTGATAATCCTCTCCTTTGTTTCAATTGACATCTCTCGTGTTGGAGCCATGATTCATGTCAGTCCACTTGGTGCAACAGCTCTCCAAGGTGTGTTCACTCCTTTTTAGATGCAGACTAACGAGCAGATCTGACATGATGCAGGTGTTAGTTTTGGCGATGAAAATTTACAGGGTGATTCCATAATTTTTTCCTCAGAATTGAGTGATTCCATATTTTTTTTCCCTCTGCTTGGTCTAAAAAAGTAACCGTTACTGACTGCCACAATCTTTTTTCTTGATTTCTTATAGTGTTTCTTAAAGCCAGAAAGTTGCCATTTGAAATGACTTTAGTTTTGTGTCATGTCTGTGATCTGATTTTTTTCTACAAAATTAAACAACTGAATGAACATCCTCCGAGGCTGGTGATTCCATAATTTTTGCCAGGGGTTGTACACACACACATACTCATCTTCAACCACTTATCCAAGATCAAGTCGCTGGAGCCTATCCCAGCAGTCATAAGATGTGAGGCGGGGTACACAGGATGCTAGTCTGTTGCCAGGCCACATACGAGGTCTATTAGAAAAGTATCCGACCTTATTATTTTTTTTCAAAAACCATATGGATTTGAATCACATGTGATTACATCAGACATGCTTGAACCCTCGTGGGCATGCGAGAGTCATTCGCCTGTGGGCAGTCTTTGAGTGAGGAGTCGCCCACCCTCTCGTCGATTTTTTTCATTGTTTAGGAATGGCTCAGAGACTGCTGCTTTGTTTGATCAAAACTTTTTCAAAACTGTAAGGCACAACTGAGTGGACTCCATTCGATAAATTCAGCTGGTTTTCGGTAAAAATTTTAACGGCTGATGAGAGATTTTGGTCCGGTAGTGTCGCTTTAAGGACGGCCCACGGTGCCTGATGGCGATCTGCGCTTCGAGGCGGCAGCGTCTCGCCGTTTCAAGTTGAAAACTTCCACATTTCAGGCTCTGTTGACCCAGTAAGTCGTCAGAGAACAGAGAACTTTCAGAAGAAGTCGGCACGAGGAGTTTATTCGGACATTCTATTGTTAATGGACATTTTGTAATGGAAGAACGTGCGGGCAGAGTTGCATGTCGGGCCGGACCCGACCGCGGGGGGTCGCGACAGGAAAAACACCTCCGTTGAAAACCTTAACGAGCAAGTTGGAACATGCCCAAGCTGTTAAACAATTTCTCAGTTACTCACTTGTTGAAAGCCATCAAAAGCCACCTGAATTTTACAAATGGTTTTCAACACGGAGGTGTTTTTCCTGTCGCGGCGCACACAGATTCGCCGAGTCGTCACGGAAACGACTCGGCGAATTTGCGCGCACGTCTTTCATTACAAAATGTCCTTAAACAGTGGAATGTCCGCATAAAGTCCTCATGTCGGCCTCTTCTGAATCTTCTCTGTTCTCTCACAACGTCCTGGGTGAATTAAGCCTTAAATTAGGATGTTTTCAGGTCGACGGCGTCTGGAAGCGCTGTGCGACGTCCCGCTCCGTGGGAAGTCCTTACAGCGACAGAAACACCCCATAATCTCTCATCAGCCGTTAAACTTTTCACCGAAAACCAGCTAAATTTCTCGAAGTGTCCACTCGGATATTGCTCACAGGTCCAGAAAAAATTTTTGATAAAGCAACGCGCGCCGTCTCGAGCAGCGTGTGAAACAAAGGAATTCAGCCGAGAGGGCTGAACCACATCTCACTCAAGGCCTGCCCACAGGGAAATGACGTCACCGACACGCGTGAAAAAAGTCACGCATGCGCATGAGGGTTCAAGCATGATTGGTGTAATTGCACGTCATTCAAATCCATATACTTAAAAAAAAAAAAAAAAAGACATTCACAGCCGCACGCACACCTATGGGCAATTTAAAGTCTCCAAAAAAAAAAAAAGCTTATGTTGTCATTATGGGGTGTTGTGAGGAGAATTTTGAACCTTATTCCATTTTGGAATACGTGTAAAAAGCACTGTGAATGGACTTTACCCGAGCGCCCTCTAGGGGCCGTTGTTTGTCAGTGAAAACATCGCCAAGCTTAGAACAAATACATGTA
This sequence comes from Thalassophryne amazonica, assembly GCF_902500255.1. Classification (NCBI taxonomy): domain Eukaryota; kingdom Metazoa; phylum Chordata; class Actinopteri; order Batrachoidiformes; family Batrachoididae; genus Thalassophryne; species Thalassophryne amazonica. The sequence continues at coordinate 38,734,724 of NC_047122.1, forward strand.
ATTTGGTCACTTTTCAAAGGGGTCAGACTCATCAATGTAATGTACAATGGTTCATTTCAAGTTAGCTTAGTGTATAAATCTCAGCATTCCAGGCAATGAGAGCTATCAGCTGGCTGTTAGAAGCAAACTAGAGACAAAACCAAACCAGCTGATTTTAATAGAACAGCATCCAGCCCGAGTGTGTTTTCATCAGGCGGCCAGTCGCAGAAGCACGAATTCTCCACTTTGGATTCTCCACTTCGCCAGAAGTGACGCGTACCCACACTCACTCTAACATGCATTACCCGCAACCAACTGAGGTTTTGTTGTTGTAATTGTCCTATTTTAATTTGTGGGCAAATGTCCTGCTACTGAGTTGCTTAATTGTTCCACTTTATCAAACAAGTCGTGAGATTCATGTTTTTTTTTTTATTTGAGTAATGCCACCCATGCTCCAAATGTATCCCAGCACTCATATTAGCCAATTGTTCCTACTCTTACCATGTCAGTGTTACATGAATTAGGTGCCAAATGGTGAGCTTCATGTTGTGAATTTCTTAAGTTGTTCAGCTGATATTAGAGGTGGGCAATACTGGGAATTTTGGTATTGATCCGATACCAAGTAAATACAGGCCCAGTATCGCCGAGACCGATACCTTTTCATATTTGAGCTTCATAGATCCAAAGGATCCAAAAGACCTAGCATAGAATTCCGCCGAACATTGTACGTGACAACAAAATACTTTTAACATTTTTGTTTAAAAATATCACTCAACACATCTTAAAACAAAATCTCCTGAGGTAGAGGGCTGACAAACCACAATACAAGGGTGTGCTGCTCCGTGTTGTGTGACACAGCACAGCGCTGCTCTTATAGACAGAGAATAGACTTTGATGAATCAGTCAGTGGGAGCAGGAGAGAAAAAAAGCTTGAGTATCGATCTTTTTACACGAGGTTCGTTCAATAGCAATACCAGCGTTGGTATCGATATTAGGATCGATCCACCCACCTCTAGCTGCCAGAACAGGTTTCAATGTTCATCTTTTTACATATTGTTCTGTAAATGCTAGCTGCATGAATAAAGGCTTGTAATATTCAGAACTAGACATCACCTTTCATGTATATCACTCTGTAGCATTGCAGCTGTTTAAGAATCTGCTGGAAAGTACACCACGTTGACCAAGGCACAACTATCTGACTCACAACAGTTCAAAGAATGCTTTCAGTAACAGACGATTCCAGTCGTATTTGCTGTATATCCCGTTTTGTGTGCCATTTTTACACGGATCAAGATGGAAAGTTTAGTATACTTTGCCTTTAGAGCTTTCACATACAGTCTCATACCCACCTGAAAAGCACTGCATCAGTAATGAAAGTCAGCTGTACATAAGCAGTTGTCCAACTAAATGTAAGAGACTTGGTGACAAGTACACAACATTTATTAAAAGGAGCAGGTCCAAATTTTAGAGTGGCATGGTAGTTTTCCTTGCACTAAAAAAAAAAAAAAAAAATCAAGTCTGAAAATTACCCCACAATTAAATAGCTCTGTATTTAAAGAAGGGGGGAAAAACTGCTCCTTTAATAAAGGAGTAGTTTATATGAGACACTAGTTTAATACTGTAAGTGTATTCTGTCAATTTAAGTTTTGCTGTCACGCGTATTTAAGTTTCTATTCACAAGAAACCATACCTACACACTTTTTCAAACTATGGTAAAAGAATCTTCAAGTTCTACATTTACATCCCAGTGAGGGATTTAAGTGCAGAATTTAAGACAGTTCTACTTCTATAAATAAATGGCATCTAAAAACATTTCAGCACACTTAATTTTTACCCTATGATCTCCAAAGGCCTTTAGGCTTGTAGCCTAACGGTTCAACATGGCAGCTTCATATACAGAAATGAACAACTGCCATATTTGTGAACACTACAGAATGAATGCTGTTATTTCTTAACTCTCCATTTCTCAGATAATAGTTGCTTTCAAGGCAACTATACCCTATCAACAAAACCTGACAAGAGCTAATGTAGCACCCTCTCAAGACATCTAGGGGCAAATGATGCTCACCTTTTTTATTTAAAGAAAACACACACACACACACCACGCACACCATACATATTGAATATAGAGGCAATACCTGTGTTTCACTGTAAAATAAAACCTTTATTCAGATCAGTTTCTTCAGCTGTCAGTCCTTAAAATCCCTTGAAATGAAGGACATGGGTTAGCCAGCAACACATTTTCCATCACATTTGCAAGTTTTTGCCAACCAACCTTTCCAAAACATCGCTCATCACACAGCTTTTCATCTGCTCTACAAACTTCTGTTGAGCACATGAAGTAGATCTGTACAGAAAGCAGTACACCAGTTAAAAATTGTGACACTTAACCAGTCATACTTGAGATCCAAGCAGTTTGCTTTTTAAAAATTAGAATCCTCCAATTATTTCTTTCAACTTTGGAGCTAAATAAAACATAAATTGGCAGACACACTACATTAGAGCCACTTTCAAAGGTTTTGTTAAACCATTAGATAAAAATATACTGATGAGAGCAAGGCTGTCACACTAAATAGTACAAAAATCACCTCATAGTATGGAAACCAAATTAGTCCCTTTTTACTCTACAGCATACTTTACTATTCTGCTTCTGTTAGCACTTATGACTCACTTCTTCAATTAGGTACTTGTTTGTCCTTTGATTCCTAAACTGGAAGGCCCAGACCACAAAGCGCCTCACATGTTGAAATTTTGCAAGGCCACTGACTTTAAGGATGGACACACTTTGATCATGAGGATTGGCACACCTAAAGGAGATCAACATTCGGTTAAGAATACAAAAATATAAAACTGCAGTTTGGTCACAACACATTTATACTTACCCTTCATAAATAAGAACTAGAGCGTTAGTTGCAGAACGGGTGTATGCCACACAGTAATTGACAAGAATTACAACAAGTGCTTTTGGAGATTTTAGTTTTGGAGACTTCAGGCGCAGTTCGAGAAAGATTGGTCTACCAAGTAGTAGCTGCAAGGGCTGGTGATTGGTGGGAAAGTACCTTGTGTATGTGTGATCTGTTGAAATTGCACACAAGCAGCAAGTTGGAACTGGAATCAAAATGGCAAGAGAACCATTTACACTACCACAATTGCATCAATACTTTACCTGCAGCAATTCTCAACTCTACGCCATACAAGCTATTGGTGACAACTTTTGATGGCAGTGGAGTACTCTGGGCATTGACCACATAGTCAATGCTATTGACTGCTTAGAGAATCCTCCTTTACGGTACCGACACTCAACCAAGAACCTTAAACGATATAGTTTAATTTTAAACAATGAAACAGAGGCAATTCTTCAATTGAACCCTAACCGGCTGCCTATTGAAAATTCAAGTGGATACTCAGTTTTTTCAAAAGACTAATGTCAAAGGAGTGTGTGTGCCAATGGTGCTTGTTTCCGGAAATGAACAATTGTTACAGTTATCTGCTCCACTATTATTGGTTGCAGTAACCAAAACCTTTTCTTTTTATTTGGATGGGGGGAGCTGGCACAGTGAAATACTCAAGATTCAATTGTGCAGGGATATTTGTGGTGGCTCTCAGAGATGTACTCACATCTCCCACCTAAAAGCATTTTTTGCAGTGATTGTCCATCTGATACCTCATATACACGCACAAAAAAAAAAAAAAAAAAAAGGTCCACTAGGAGAAGTTGGACCTTGTTTTAGCAGCTTTTGTGATTTTACTGCCTGATGGGGAAATGAACAAAGGATACGCCTGGTGACAAGCGTAGCTTTCTTACTTGTAGAGACCATCACCTCCACAATACTGGCAGAAATTAAAGTGATTGCTGAAATAATTGGCAAATGTTGGGTCTGTCACTTACAACCTTTCATCAGCAATGATCACACATCAGTGCTCTAACAGCCTGAGAGTGTGATGGAGTTGGTTTCATTTCCACTACACGTACAACCCCTCCCAGCTCATAAATTCTGCAAAAATGCTAGATTCAGGTCAAAACTGATGGCAGTGTGAACATCACCTCAATGTACCTGCAGTGGCAGCGATTTTGTGATCTTTACACTGGGTAGTCTAAAAGACTACCCAGTGTAAAGTTAATTACCCAGACTAAAGTTAATTATGGAGTTCCACAAGGTTCTGTGCTAGGACCAATTTTATTCACTTTATACATGCTTCCCTTAGGCAGTATTATTAGACGGTATTGCTTAAATTTTCATTGTTACGCAGATGATACCCAGCTTTATCTATCCATGAAGCCAGAGGACACACACCAATTAGCTAAACTGCAGGATTGTCTTACAGACATAAAGACATGGATGACCTCTAATTTCCTGCTTTTAAACTCAGATAAAACTGAAGTTATTGTACTTGGCCCCACAAATCTTAGAAACATGGTGTCTTACCAGATCCTTACTCTGGATGGCATTACCCTGACCTCTAGTAATACTGTGAGAAATCTTGGAGTCATTTTTGATCAGGATATGTCATTCAAAGCGCATATTAAACAAATATGTAGGACTGCTTTTTTGCATTTACGCAATATCTCTAAAATTAGAAAGGTCTTGTCTCAGAGTGATGCTGAAAAACTAATTCATGCATTTATTTCCCCTAGGCTGGACTATTGTAATTCATTATTATCAGGTTGTCCTAAAAGTTCCCTAAAAAGCCTTCAGTTAATTCAAAATGCTGCAGCTAGAGTACTAACGGGGACTAGAAGGAGAGAGCATATCTCACCCATATTGGCCTCTCTTCATTGGCTTCCTGTTAATTCTAGAATAGAATTTAAAATTCTTCTTCTTACTTTTAAGGTTTTGAATAATCAGGTCCCATCTTATCTTAGGGACCTCGTAGTACCATATCACCCCAATAGAGTGCTTCGCTCTCAGACTGCAGGCTTACTTGTAGTTCCTAGGGTTTGTAAGAGTAGAATGGGAGGCAGAGCCTTCAGCTTTCAGGCTCCTCTCCTGTGGAACCAGCTCCCAATTCAAATCAGGGAGACAGACACCCTCTCTACTTTTAAGATTAGGCTTAAAACTTTCCTTTTTGCTAAAGCTTATAGTTAGGGCTGGATCAGGTGACCCTGAACCATCCCTTAGTTATACTGCTATTGACGTAGACTGCTGGGGGGTTCCTATGATGCACTGTTTCTTTCTCTTTTTGCTCTGTATGCACCACTCTGCATTTAATCATTAGTGATCTCTGCTCCCCTCCACAGCATGTCTTTTTCCTGGTTCTCTCCCTCAGCCCCAACCAGTCCCAGCAGAGGACTGCCCCTCCCTGAGCCTGGTTCTGCTGGAGGTTTCTTCCTGTTAAAAGGGAGTTTTTCCTTCCCACTGTAGCCAAGTGCTTGCTCACAGGGGGTCGTTTTGACCGTTGGAGTTGTACATAATTATTGTATGGCCTTGCCTTACAATATAAGGCGCCTTGGGGCAACTGTTTGTTGTGATTTGGCGCTATATAAAAAAAAATTGATTGATTGATTGATAGTCTGGATAAGCAAGTATGATGGGCTTGTGAAGGACTTATTTCTCTTTCACGTAAGGGTTGTCTTATTCTTCTCCAGCAACAGTAGTTGGTCACACTCACTCCAAAATCCATCCCGAACAACTGAGGATCAAGAACCTTATCAGTGATAGAGGGTGATTTCCACACCGATTTATCTGTTTGGGGATCAATCCTCAAGTGTCTAACCTTTAAGTTACCATTTCTCCTAGAACTGACTTATAGACTGACAGAGAAAACAGTACGTCCAAACATGACCCAGGCCTTTGAACCATTTTAGCAGCTGTAGCACCATCTTCTGGTGGATCTACAAATGCTGTGAACACAACCAAAGCCGTACACTTCCTCACCAATGCATAGAACAGTCAAGACAACACAATTACAATTTTATAAGAAATCAGACACAAATTCAGATCTGGGAAAGCAGATGCAAGTGGCTAAAATCTGATATGAGAGGAGCCTTGTTTCACATTCATAATACTTAAAAATGCTCTGGACTGTCACAGGAAGGATCAAGTCCTAATCGGTGCCCTGAGGTTTTTTTGGTGGCTGACAAGACGTTTGATGGGGGAGGTGATGGTCTGACAGGAAAATCACTAAGGGCCCTTGGCCAAGGTCCTTAATACACTAGTTACTCCCGGTGTGTAGCGAGCACCTTGTATAGCAGCACCCTGACATTGGGGTGAATGTGAGGCATTATTGTAAAGCGTTTTTGAGCATCTGATGCAGATGAAAAAGCGCTATATAAATGCAGTCCATTTACTCTCTCTGGTCAAGGACAGTACCCATTTACAGCTGTGTGAAGTGGATACTGAACAGGTATTGTGACTAGGAAGCAAACCCAGGTCTACATATTGGCAGCCCAACTCCTTCTCCCACTAAGCAACCTGCTCCCAAGGAGAGAAAAAGGATTCAGGTCACTTCAACTGGTAACGTGAACACAGCCATATTTTCATGTCATTACAGTGCAATGTCATCAGCAATTAACAGAAAATAAAGACATCACAGTGGCAAAAGACTTTATTGCATATTTTCCCTGAATGCAGGTATCATTTAGAATCATTCTTTGCCATTGTTTGATTAACAAAACTATTCAATAGTCTTTATTGTTCAAAACTATCCCATTGATGGGAAATTTCACTTTTTTTTGTGAGATACTAGCAAGCCAAAATGAGGCAGATGGCAGGGGATCAAATGCTTTACTGTTAATCTGATGAACAGCAACTAAAAACACTATTTCAACTGTTAAAATAAAGATGAAAATCACTCATAGGAATTGGCTTTGTGCTTGGGCTGAAACTTGAATGTCTTCGGTACAGGTCCAAGAAGCATTTCGCTGGGGGAAAAAACAAACAAACAAAAAAAACAAAAACTGATCATGCTCCAGACAACTCATTAATCTAACATCCTATTTGAGAGCATCGTATGGTAACTCCCTGTAGATCATGGGTTAAAGCAATAAATTTTCATCTGACTGAAATTTTTTCCTGGCAAAAATCAATGCCAGCAATTCCCTAAAATGTGGCGTAGTGGGGCACACACTCTTTTTTCCTCAATAAATACAATAAACACATTATACAGCATACAAATCTATTCTAAATAGCCTCTAAGGAGAGACAGACAAAGCATAAAAAGAATGCAAAACTTGAACATAAAGGCACATAAAAGGGTGGTGGGGGCAGGGTGTAGTCTTGATTGTGGGGGGTCTGGGGGTGCTCCCACAGAACATTTTTTTAAAGACCAAGTCAAATTTTGTGTATTCTGGTGAATTTTAACAGGTATGAAGCCCTCTGAAACAAATAAAACTCACTTCAATCTGTGAAGTAAAAACACAGTATTGATTATGGGGGGTCTGGGTGTGCTCCCCCAGAATTTTTTAAAAGAGCAAGTTAAATTTTGTATATTCTGATGAATTTTAATGGGTATGAAGCCCTCTGAAACAAAGACAACTCACTTCAAACTATGGAGGTCTGGGGGATCTCCCACAGAATTTTTTTAAAAGAGCAAGACAAATTTTGTATATTCTGGTGAATTTTAATGAGTATGAAGCCCTCTGAAACAAATAAAAGTCACTTCAAACTATGGGGGTCTGGGGGATCTCCCACAAAATTTTTATTTAAAAGAGCACGACAAATTTTGTATATTCTGGTGAATTTTAATGAGTATGAAGCCCTCTGAAACAAAGAAAACTCACTTTAAGCTATGGGGGTTTGGGGGATCTCCCACAAAATTTTTATTTAAAAGAGCAAAACAAATTTTGTATATTCTGGTGAATTTTAATGAGTATGAAGCCCTCTGAAACAAATAAAAGTCACTTCAAACTATGGGGGTCTGGGGGATCTCCCACAAAATTTTTATTTAAAAGAGCACGACAAATTTTGTATATTCTGGTGAATTTTAATGAGTATGAAGCCCTCTGAAACAAAGAAAACTCACTTTAAGCTATGGGGGTTTGGGGGATCTCCCACATAATTTTTTTTAAAAGAGCAAGACAAATTTAGTATATTCTGGTGAATTTTAATGAGGATGAAGCCCACTGAAACAAAGAAAACTCACTTTAAGCTATGGGGTTCTGGGGGATCTCCCACATAATTTTTTTAAAAGAGCAAGACAAATTTAGTATATTCTGGTGAATTTTAATGAGGATGAAGCCCACTGAAACAAAGAAAACTCACTTTAAGCTATGGGGTTCTGGGGGATCTCCCACATAATTTTTTTTAAAAGAGCAAGACAAATTTTGTATATTCTGGTGAATTTTAATGAGGATGAAGCCCACTGAAACAAAGAAAACTCACTTTAAGCTATGGGGTTCTGGGGGATCTCCCACATAATTTTTTTAAAAGAGCAAGACAAATTTTGTATATTCTGGTGAATTTTAATGGGTATGAAGCCCTCTGAAACAAATAAAAGTCACTTCAAACTATGGGGGTCTGGGGGATCTCCCACAAAATTTTTATTTAAAAGAGCAAGACAAATTTTGTATATTCTGGTGAATTTTAATGAGTATGAAGCCCTCTGAAACAAAGAAAACTCACTTTAAGCTATGGGGGTTTGGGGGATCTCCCACATAATTTTTTTTAAAAGAGCAAGACAAATTTAGTATATTCTGGTGAATTTTAATGAGGATGAAGCCCTCTGAAACAAAGAAAACTCACTTTAAGCTATGGGGTTCTGGGGGATCTCCCACATAATTTTTTTAAAAGAGCAAGACAAATTTTGTATATTCTGGTGAATTTTAATGGGTATGAAGCCCTCTGAAACAAATAAAAGTCACTTCAAACTATGGGGGTCTGGGGGATCTCCCACAAAATTTTTATTTAAAAGAGCAAGACAAATTTTGTATATTCTGGTGAATTTTAATGAGTATGAAGCCCTCTGAAACAAAGAAAACTCACTTTAAGCTATGGGGTTCTGGGGGATCTCCCACATAATTTTTTTTTAAAGAGCAAGACAAATTTTGTATATTCTGGTGAATTTTAATGGGTATGAAGCCCTCTGAAACAAATAAAAGTCACTTCAAACTATGGGGGTCTGGGGGATCTCCCACAAAATTTTTATTTAAAAGAGCAAGACAAATTTTGTATATTCTGGTGAATTTTAATGAGTATGAAGCCCTCTGAAACAAAGAAAACTCACTTTAAGCTATGGGGGTTTGGGGGATCTCCCACATAATTTTTTTTAAAAGAGCAAGACAAATTTAGTATATTCTGGTGAATTTTAATGAGGATGAAGCCCTCTGAAACAAAGAAAACTCACTTTAAGCTATGGGGTTCTGGGGGATCTCCCACATAATTTTTTTAAAAGAGCAAGACAAATTTTGTATATTCTGGTGAATTTTAATGGGTATGAAGCCCTCTGAAACAAATAAAAGTCACTTCAAACTATGGGGGTCTGGGGGATCTCCCACAAAATTTTTATTTAAAAGAGCAAGACAAATTTTGTATATTCTGGTGAATTTTAATGAGTATGAAGCCCTCTGAAACAAAGAAAACTCACTTTAAGCTATGGGGGTTTGGGGGATCTCCCACATAATTTTTTTTAAAAGAGCAAGACAAATTTAGTATATTCTGGTGAATTTTAATGAGTATGAAGCCCTCTGAAACAAAGAAAACTCACTTTAAGCTATGGGGTTCTGGGGGATCTCCCACATAATTTTTTTTTAAAGAGCAAGACAAATTTTGTATATTCTGGTGAATTTTAATGGGTATGAAGCCCTCTGAAACAAATAAAAGTCACTTCAAACTATGGGGGTCTGGGGGATCTCCCACAAAATTTTTATTTAAAAGAGCAAGACAAATTTTGTATATTCTGGTGAATTTTAATGAGTATGAAGCCCTCTGAAACAAAGAAAACTCACTTTAAGCTATGGGGTTCTGGGGGATCTCCCACATAATTTTTTTTTAAAGAGCAAGACAAATTTTGTATATTCTGGTGAATTTTAATGGGTATGAAGCCCTCTGAAACAAATAAAAGTCACTTCAAACTATGGGGGTCTGGGGGATCTCCCACAAAATTTTTATTTAAAAGAGCAAGACAAATTTTGTATATTCTGGTGAATTTTAATGAGTATGAAGCCCTCTGAAACAAAGAAAACTCACTTTAAGCTATGGGGTTCTGGGGGATCTCCCACATAATTTTTTTTTAAAGAGCAAGACAAATTTTGTATATTCTGGTGAATTTTAATGGGTATGAAGCCCTCTGAAACAAAGAAAACTCACTTTAAGCTATGGGGTTCTGGGGGATCTCCCACATAATTTTTTTAAAAGAGCAAGACAAATTTTGTATATTCTGGTGAATTTTAATGGGTATGAAGCCCTCTGAAACAAATAAAAGTCACTTCAAACTATGGGGGTCTGGGGGATCTCCCACAAAATTTTTATTTAAAAGAGCAAGACAAATTTTGTATATTCTGGTGAATTTTAATGAGTATGAAGCCCTCTGAAACAAAGAAAACTCACTTTAAGCTATGGGGTTCTGGGGGATCTCCCACATAATTTTTTTTTAAAGAGCAAGACAAATTTTGTATATTCTGGTGAATTTTAATGGGTATGAAGCCCTCTGAAACAAATAAAAGTCACTTCAAACTATGGGGGTCTGGGGGATCTCCCACAAAATTTTTATTTAAAAGAGCAAGACAAATTTTGTATATTCTGGTGAATTTTAATGAGTATGAAGCCCTCTGAAACAAAGAAAACTCACTTTAAGCTATGGGGTTCTGGGGGATCTCCCACATAATTTTTTTTTAAAGAGCAAGACAAATTTTGTATATTCTGGTGAATTTTAATGGGTATGAAGCCCTCTGAAACAAATAAAAGTCACTTCAAACTATGGGGGTCTGGGGGATCTCCCACAAAATTTTTATTTAAAAGAGCAAGACAAATTTTGTATATTCTGGTGAATTTTAATGAGTATGAAGCCCTCTGAAACAAAGAAAACTCACTTTAAGCTATGGGGGTTTGGGGGATCTCCCACATAATTTTTTTTTAAAGAGCAAGACAAATTTTGTATATTCTGGTGAATTTTAATGGGTATGAAGCCCTCTGAAACAAATAAAAGTCACTTCAAACTATGGGGGTCTGGGGGATCTCCCACAAAATTTTTATTTAAAAGAGCAAGACAAATTTTGTATATTCTGGTGAATTTTAATGAGTATGAAGCCCACTGAAACAAATAAAAGTCACTTCAATCTGTGAAGTAAAAACACACTATCAATTATGGGGGGTCTGGGGTGTTGTGTTGGGTTTGCTGGCTGTACAGTCAATAAAATACAAAATTAGGTCCTAAAGCAACTGACAACGTTGTTCTGCTGTGCACAAAGTAACACTGTCACCAGTTTTGAAAATGCATGTGCACTGAGAAACTCAAAACTGGCTTATTCACATTTAATCTGTAAAATGCTCTCACTCGTAAAACAAACTAGGGCTGCAACTAACGATTATTTTAGTAATCGATTAATCTTTTTTTTTTTTTTAACTTACATGTGAGTTTTGCCATTATTACTTGAAGCGAGTTATTATTAAAAGGCCTTTGTCATGCAACATCAACGTTTGACCTTGTAATAAAGTTATGTTATATTCGCATCAAAAACATACCTCGACTAATGTTTTGTTTTATTTTGAGAGATCAGGTTTCATCCGATTATGAGCATTTTTAGATGCCTACAGAAACTATCTCAACCACTGACAACATATTACAGCAAGAGTCCACAACAGTATTTTAAAGGTCTGACTAAAGTGTAATATGTGATCTTTAATAAGTTATTTTCATGAAAAAAGACAAATGTGCAGTTTACTGCATCTTATTTTTTCTTGTGTAAAAACACAGCTTAGATGTGGTTTGACCGAAACAAGTTGTCATTAAACTTAAATAAAACAGCTGTACATGATTCTCGTTTTACATTATTTAGTCCACATTTCATTTTATCTTATGTTTATATTAGTTGTGCATATACTCTGAATAATTTACCATTAAATTTCACTTATGTTTATATTAGTTGTGCATATACTCTGAATAATTTACCATTAAATTTCACTATCTTTTATTTGGCTAAAAATTACTCACACCACGGAAAGCACCTTTTTGGAGTTGCACTTACATCTCGTTGTAATGGAAATTACAATGACAATAAAGGCGATTCTGACTCTTCTGATTATTATTATTATTAATATATAAATAAAAATAAACAAATTACAATTCGTAATACATGTGACTTTTACGACAACAAACACTAAGCCATTAATTATTTATTATACAGAAAACATGCACACAAACTGTGCTGAGCAAGGGCGTAGGTTTGGTCTCAGCTTTGGTAGGGACAATACCACCCCCCCCCCAGCCCCCCTGCCCACCACCACCACCCCCTAACCCACTCATACCATTAGACGCACAAGTACAGCATAATACATAACATATGACAACATAATGCTGAATAATTTAACACTTTATTTACAATATTACGCATGTAGGCAAACAAACAAATAGCTTAAATAACAAAATTGCACCCAAAATCACGAATCTATTTGATAGGCCTACACCTGAGAGAACAAGACAACAAAAAAATACTTGTGGAGCTAACAAAAAAAAAAAGTTTTTGCAACCAAGATGTATAATTTATTCTCTTCATCAATAATGCAGTTGTAGGTATCTGGCAACCTAATAAAAAAAAAAAAAGGGATTTCCAATGATATATATGGTGTATTACGGTAAACGAAGCCTGTGATGTCATAACGCAGAGGGAAAGCGCCGCTGATTCTCATTACCGTAAGTTCTCATGTAAGCCCTCACTCTGAAAAATTTAACACTGACAGCAAGCCAAGAACCCGTGCTTTCCAACAGCATGCTATATGTTGCATATATTACGGTAAAGTGCGTTCGGTGACTTTTGAAACGAGGCAAAAGTATGAAAAAGAGCGCAAAAGTGACAAAAAAGTACAGAGACAGACAGCAAACATAAATGTAGTAATTTCTGAGGAAAAGGCAGGATGTTAGTGTCATTTGTGAAGGTGTGTGTGGGTGTGCAGTTTATTTTAAGTGTGGCGCACAGCATTGTTCGCAAGCCCTCCACCCCGCCCTTCTTGTTTTTCTGCACCGGAGCAGTGTTGCCAGATATGAAATATGAAACTATCGTACCAAAACCTCAAAATTATCGTATTTTGGGAGAAATGATCGTACACAAACAAAACGCATACAACGTAGCTATTTTAGCGTTTTTTTAAACAGTAATTATAGTAATGGGGAAACTAGAACGCACTACTAGAAAGATTTTTTTTTTCTGTGAAGGGACACAAACGTGTTAATTACCAGACTAGAAAGAGTCGAATTCAACCTCGAGGTGGCTGTCGTCATCCGATGCCATGGCCACTTGTGCAGATTTTGTTGAACACAGAATAAATGTTGACACCTCCATAAGGAACTTGAACTTTTTTTATTTTTCTTGTATATCTCTTTGCTCTTGTGTTTTGTTCGTTTGTTGTTGCATTTGTTGAAATAAAGTTTAAAAAAAAAAAAGATGTTGGTTGGGGAATCTTCCTGTCACGGCACAGATTGGATGGGAACTCATTACTTTGTATGGAGAGGGGGCGGGCTTTCAAATGACGTTGTCCCGGGCGGCCAAAGCTGTGTGTGTTGTGTCTTTGATGCCGCCTGAGTGCAACGCCTGCAAAATGATTCTTGGGTGTCAGAGAGAGATGCGTGTTTGGGCAACCAACTGAAATTATCGTACATATTGGATTTTTTCCCATTATTGATCGTACATCGTACAGAGGGCAAAACTATCGTACAAATACGATAACTATCGTACATCTGGCAACACTGCACCGGAGCCACCCATACTCTGCGCTCCGGGACCTCCCACTTTACAAATTAAGCACTGCCTGCCACGAGATGCGCTTTGTTTACGGCCATGTGAGAAGAACGTGAGCCAATGAAATTGCAACATGGGTAACCCTGTCACTCTGGCACGTTGAAAACACAAAACGTGACGACTAAAATTATACTATCGAGTTCGCAAAAAAAAATAGTGAATGATTTTGTTATATAAACAAAAATGCTAAATATTGGTAGGGACTATTTTGCCATCCCAAAATAATGGTTGTGACTTGTCCCTATGGTCCATATGCAAACCTACGCCCCTGGTGCTGAGATACGAACAGCTTAATGCTAAGTTTAACATTGAAAACGCCATAGACATGCTAACGCGTTGGTATTGGACCCGTTTTTAAGTTATAAAATACATCTATCAGCTGTTTTAGAAGACCATAACAGGTCGGTTTAATATAAAAAAAGGTAAATATTACTCACAGACATATGCTCTTTAGGGTTTTAGCAGGGAAAAATTAAGATAAAGCGACAAACCATCGAAGCAGAGTCGGATCATTGCTTCTTTTGTTCAAAGCAAAGCCACGCCTCGCTCTACTTGGGGATTGCCTGCCAATGTTCCCACGAAGACAGGGAGGAGAAGAACCGCGGCTCATGGCAAGCAGCAAACAGAGCAGAGGAGTGAAAATTCACACAGTCCCTTCCTCCTCAGTCCACGCTGACATTGCTGCTGCTTTGATTAGAGCAGAATGGGATGTTGCTTTGACAGTGAGACTATCATATTTCGGCACCAAAACACGCATGACACCACATACGCGTTTCCAAATGACGGAAATCCGTCGTGGTGACGGAGAACTTTAACCCATGCTGTAGATACAATCCCAATGAATTTGGGATGTTGTGTAAAATGTAAATAAAAACAGAATACAATGATTTGCAAATCCTCTTCAACCTACAGTAGTGTTCAGAATAACAGTAGTGCTATGTGACTAAGAAGATTAATCGAGGTTTTGAGTATATTTCTTATTGTTACATGGGAAACAAGGTACCAGTAGATTCAGTAGATTCTCATAAATCCAACAAGACGAAGCATTCATGATATGCAATCTCTTAAGGCTATGAAATTGGGCTATTAGTAAAAAAAAAAAAAAAAAAAAGTAGAAAAAGGGGGTGTTCACAATAACAGTAGCATCTGCTGTTGATGCTACAAACTCAAAACTATTATGTTCAAACTGCTTTTTTAGCAATCCTGTGAATCACTAAACTAGTATTTAGTTGTATAACCACAGTTTTTCACAATTTCTTCACATCTGCGAGGCATTAATTTTGTTGGTTTGGAACCAAGATTTTGCTGGTTTACTAGTGTGCTTGGGGCCATTGTCTTGTTGAAACACCCATTTCAAGGGCATGTCCTCTTCAGCATAAGGCAACATGACCTCTTCAAGTATTTTGACACATCCAAACTGATCCATGATACCTGGTATGCGATATATAGGCCCAACACCATAGTAGGAGAAATATGCCCATATCATGATACTTGCACCACCATGCTTCACTGTCTTCACTGTGAACTGTGGCTTGAATTCAGAGTTTGGGGGTCGTCTCACAAACTGTCTGCGGCCCTTGGACCCAAAAAGAAAAATTTTACTCTCATCAGTCCACAAAATATTCCTCCATTTCTCTTTAGGCCAGTTGATGTGTTCTTTGGCAAACTGTAACCTCTTCTGCACGTCTTTTATTTAACAGAGGGACTTTGCCGGGAATTCTTGCAAATAAATTAGCTTCACACAGGCGTCTTCTAACTGTCACAGCACTTATAGGTAACTCCAGACTGTCTTTGATCATCCTGGAGCTGATCAATGGGTGAGCCTTTGCCATTCTGGTTATTCTTCTATCCATTTTGATGGTTGTTTTCCATTTTCTTCCACGCGTCTCTGGTTTTTTTTATCCATTTTAAAGCATTGGAGATCATTGTAGATGAACAGCCTATAATTTTTTGCACCTGCATTTATGTTTTCCCCTCTCCAATCAGCTTTTTAATCAAACTACTCTGTTTTGAACAATGTCTTGAACGTTCTATTTTCCTCAGGCTTTCAAAGAGAACAGCATGTTCAACAGGTGCTGGCTTCATCCTTAAATAGGGGACACCTGATTCACACCTGTTTGTTCCACAAAACTGACGAACTCACTGACTGAATGCCACACTACTATTATTGTGAACCCCCCCTTTTTCTCCTTTTTTTTTTTACTAATAGCCCAATTTCATAGCCTTAAGAGTGTGCATATCATGAATGCTTGGTCTTGTTGTTGATTTGTGAGAATCCACTGAATCTACTGGTACCTTGTTTCCCATGTAACAATAAGAAATATACTTAAAACCTGGATTAATGTTTTTAGTCACATAGCACTACTATTATTCTGAACACTACTGTATATTCAATTGACTACACCAGAAATAGCCCAATTTCATAGCCTTAAGAGTGTGCATATCATGAATGCTTGGTCTTGTTGTTGATTTGTGAGAATCCACTGAATCTACTGGTACCTTGTTTCCCATGTAACAATAAGAAATATACTTAAAACCTGGATTAATGGTTTTAGTCACATAGCACTACTATTATTCTGAACACTACTGTATATTCAATTGACTACACCAGAAAAACAAGATATTAATGTTGAAACTGATAAAGTTTATTGTTTTTGTGCAAATATTTGCTCATTTTGACATGGATGCCTGCAACACATTTCAAAAAAGCTGGGACAGTGGTATGTTTACCACGGTGTTACGCCACCTTTCCTTCTAACAACATTCAATAAGCATTTTGGAACTGAGGACACTAATTGTTGAAGCTTTGTACAACCCCTGGCAAAAATTATGGAATCACCGGCCTTGGAGGATGTTCATTCAGTTGTTTAATTTTGTAGAAAAAAGCCGATCACAGACATGACACAAAACTAAAGTCATTTCAAATGGCAACTTTCTAGTCAGTCAGTATCGGTTACTTTTTTAGACCAAGCAGAGGGAAAAAAATATGGAATCACTCAATTCTGAGGAAAAAATTATGGAATCATGAAAAACAAAAGACCGCTCCAACACGTCACTAGTATTTTGTTGCACCACCTCTGGCTTTTATAACAGCTTGCAGTCTCTGAGGCATGGACTTAATGAGTGACAAACGGTACTCTTCATCAATCTGGCTCCAACTTTCTCTGACTGCTATTGCCAGATGGACTTTGCAGGTTGGAGCCTTGTCATGGACCATTTTCTTCAACTTCCACCAAAGATTTTCAATTGGATTAAGATCCAGACTATTTGCAGGCCATGACATTGACCCTATGTGTCTTTTTACAAGGAATGTTTTCACAGTTTTTGCTCTATGGCAAGATGCATTATCATCTTGAAAAATGCTATCATTCCCAAACATCCTTTCAATTGATGGGATAAGAAAAGTGTCCAAAATATCAACGTAAACTTGTGCATTTATTGATGATGTAATGACAGCCATCTCCCCAGTGCCTTTACCTGACATGCAACCCCGTATCATCAATGACTGTGGAAATTTACATGTTCTTTTCAGGCAGTCATCTTTATAAATCTTATTGGAATGGCACCAAACAAAAGTTCCAGCATCATCACCTTGCCCAATGCAGATTCGAGATTCATCACTGAATATGACTTTCATCCAGTCATCCACAGTCCACGATTGCTTTTCCTTAGCCCATTGTAACCTGGTTTTTTCTGTTTGGGTGTTAATGATGGCTTTCGTTTAGCTTTTCTGTATGTAAATCCCATTTCCTTTAGGCGGTTTCTTACAGTTCGGTGACAGACGTTGAATCCAGTTTCCTCCCCTTCGTTCCTCATTTGTTTTGTTGTGCATTTTCGATTTTTGAGACATATTGCTTTAGGTTTTCTGTCTTGATGCGTTGATGTCTTCCGTGGTCTACCAATATGTTTGCCTTTAACAACCTTCCCATGTTGTTTGTTTTTGGTCCAGAGTTTAGACACAGCTGACTGTGAACAACCAACATCTTTTGCAACATTGCATGATGATTTACCCTCTTTTAAGAGTTTGATAATCCTCTCATTTGTTTCAATTGACATCTCTCGTGTTGGAGCCATGATTCATGTCAGTCCACTTGGTACAACAGCTCTCCAGGGTGTGATCACTCCTTTTTAGATGCAGACTAACGAGCAGATCTGATTTGATGCAGGTGTTAGTTTTGGGGATGAAAATTTACAGGGTGATTCCATAATTTATTCCTCAGAATTGAGTGAGTCCATATTTTTTTCCCCTCTGCTTGGTCTAAAAAAGTAACCGTTACTGACTGCCACAATTATTTTTCCTGATTTCTTATAGTGTTTCTTAAAGCCAGAAAGTTGCCATTTGAAATGACTTTAGTTTTGTGTCATGTCTGTGATCTGCTTTTTTTCTACAAAATTAAACAACTGAATGAACATCCTCCGAGGCCGGTGATTCCATAATTATTGCCAGGGATTGTAGGTGGAATTCTTTCCCATTCTTGCTTGATGTATGACTTCAGTTGTTCAACAGTTGGGGGTCTAGGTTGTCGTATTTTGCGCTTCATAATGCGCCACATATTTTCAATTGGCGACAGGTCTGGATTGCAGGCAGGCCAGTCTAGTACCCACACTCTTTTACTACGAAGCCACGCTGTTGTAACACGTGCAAAATGTGGCTTGGCATTGTCTTACTGAAATAAGCAGGGACGTCCCTGAAAAAGACGTTGCTTGGATGGCAGCATGTGTTGCTCCAAAACCTGGATGTACCGTTCAGTATTGATTGTGCCATCACAGATGTGTAAACTGCCCATGCCATGGGCACTAACACACCCCCATACCATCACAGATGCTGGCTTTTGAACTTTGCGCTGGTAACAATCTGGGTGGTCTGTTTCCTCTTTTGTCCGGAGGACACAACGTCCATGTTTTCCAAAAACAATCTGAAATGTGGACTCATTAGACCACAGCACACTTTTCCACTTTGCGTCTGTCCATTTCAAATGAGCTCAAGCCCAGAGAAGGTGGCGGTGTTTCTGGATGTTGATGTATGGCTTTCGCTTTGCATGGTAGAGTTTTAACGTGCACTTGTAGATGTAGCAACGAATTGTGTTAACTGACAACGGTTTTCTTTAGTGTTCCTGAGCCCATGTGGTAAGAACCTTGACACAATGTTGGTATTTAATGCAGTGCCGCCTGAGGGATCGGAGGTCACGGGCATTCCATGTTGGTTTTCAGCCTTGCTGCTTACGTGTAGAAATTTCTCCAGATTCTCTGAATCTTCTGATTATTTTATGGACTGTAGATGATGGAATCCCTTATTGAACATTGAGAGAAACTGTTCTTAAACTGTTGGACTATTTTTTCATGCAGTTGTTCACAAAGCGGTGATCCTCACACCATCTTTGCTTGTGAACAGCTGAGCCTTTTGGGGATGCTCCTTTTATACCCAATCATAACACTCACCTGTTTCCAATTAAGCTGTTCACCTGTGGAATGTTGCAAAAAGGTGCTCTTTAAGCATTCATCAACTTTCCCAGTCTTTTGTTGCCCCATCCCAGCTTTTTTGAAATGTGTTGCAGGCATCGATTTCAAAATGAGCAAATATTTGCACAAAAACAAAAAAAGTCTATCAGTTTGAACATTAAATACCTTGTCTTTGTGGTGTATTCAACTGAATGTAGGTTGAAGAGGATTTGCAATTCAGTATTCTGTTTTTATTTACATTTCATACAACGTCCCAACTTCATTGGAACTGGGGTTGTACAAAGGTTTGCTGCTCACCTAATCTTGATCCAGTCCTCAACATTTTGACTAGCCATCAGTACTTCCAGATAGTTTCTGCCCAAATAGTATGGGGGTCGCTCGTTGATCTTCTGAGGCACTCGCTCCAGCAGACCCACCGGAATATATCTGGGAAAGGAGTGATAAAGAGAATGAAATAAAAAATAAACCTCAATTTTCACGTTTCTGTATTCAGTGGCAACAGATAAAGCACTGAACAATGCATGAAGTATTTCAAGCAGAGAGAGAGAGAGAGAGAAAAAAAAAAATCCACCTTCAACATGCTACAAGCTTTGCTTGTAACCCACCTGCATGTAAACGAGAGCCACTGCAGCAAAAACTTGCGGGTTGTCCCCAGACCATACGTGTCAGAACCCCAGTGCTCCAGGCCGAAGTTGGTGAAATCTCTGAGTATGTCCAGTCGCTCACTGGATGAGATGTCCCAGTGCCTCCTCTCTTTTATTTCAGTGAAGATCCAGGGCTTATAAAGAGCACCCCTGCCAGGATTGGAACAACATAAATCAGACATGGAAACTATCAGCTAAATTCCTATTAATCACATTATGAATGATACATCATCCTCTAACTTCATGGCTCACAAATAAAGATTGGCACAACAATAATATTCCATAAATACGCAACCATAATTCCTTTTCATTTTATATAATTATATCTGGAACTTTCTATAGTTTTGTCTTTTGAAAATTCAGTGTGATGCTCCATACAAGATGTACACAATGCTGATGGCTGAAGGTGGACATAGGCTATATTTATCTGTACCAGATTTTAAGCGTATAAGCCGCACTTTTTCTTCCTGTATGTGGAACTCAATTTGTAACATAGCATTTACCTGGGGATGAGTTTAACAACATGTGCACACCACAGCATGTGCTGTTACTTACTATAAGGACCTGTAAATTCCACAAATAAGCAAGATGGATAAATAAATGTGCAAATGTTATCTGAGGCTGTTTAAGCAACAGAAAACAACATATGCAGAATTAAACAGTGGATTTTTTGCAGAAAAACTGAACCTTGTGGTGTGCACCTTAAAGATTTTTATACTGGCTTTCTTCTGGTGACTTGACCATGCAGCCTATTTTTCCATTAGCCATTCAAAGCCATTTGTGTCAACTTGTGTGAATGTTATCAGGCCAAAGTCACCAGGGTATGTAAACGTTTGATCTGGGTCATTTGATTAGTTTCTGCTGTCATTATTATTTAAAAAGTAAACAGCTGGTTAACAAAAAATGGCTTCACACACCCACTAACCATGAGTGATTAAAAAAAAAAAAAAAGTCTGTCATCATTCATATGGGGAATTCTGTTTGAAACCAACCTTGCAATCATAATACCAGAAACTCCGGTCTCTCTTGCCTTCATGGCATCTTCATAGGACAGAATATCTCCATTACCTGCAGCAGTCAAAACAGGTCACCATATTACTTTTCTACAGTGTGTGCATGACCTTACACCTGTGAGAACACCGAGCTGAATAAATTGAGCCGTTTTTGCTTTTGATGTAAATCATCTCATAACTAGTATTCTGCAGCTATCTGCATGTTATAGTGTATCTGTAAAGTATTCACAATGCTTCACTTTTTCCACATTTAGTTATTCCAAAATGGATAAAATTAATTTTTTCCCCTCAAAATTCTACACACAACACCCCATAATGACAATTTGAAAAGTTTTGAGATTTTTGCAAATTTATTAAAAATAAAAAATGCCACGTAATTACAAGTATTCACAGCCTTTGCCATGAAGCTCAAAATTGAGGTCAGGTGCATCCTGTTTCCACTGATCATCCTTGAGATGTTTCGACAGCTTAATTGAAGTCCACCTGGAGTAAATTCAGTTGATTGGACATGATCTGGAAAGGCACACACCTGTCTACATATAAGGTCTGTTGGGAAAGTGTAGGTACACGGACCCACAACAGGGGGCGCAAATGAACGGACAATGGAGTAGGTCAAATAACAACACTTTACTGTTGTGAATGTGCACAACAAATACAACAGATTACAACAATAGACAAAAGTCAATTTACAAAGGTGTCGTGTGGGCAGGCTCGAAGATAGGAGACGCCTGTCCAAAGCAGAACCGGAACCACACGATTTTCTCCGCCACCAGACCCCGGGAATACTGGAGCCGCCAAGTCCCGAACTCCCAGGTGGCCACTGCCTCCGCGTGTCGGACCTGGTACTGCTGGCGAGGAACAAAAAGCAATTAAATGAGGGCGCGTTTGCACCCAGGAATCCGTATAACAGGAAAGCTACCTCCACCTCTCGTTTGAAAAGTAGTCCACGAAAAAACGCACAAAGTTATAATGAATACTGTCGAACAGTTAGCTGAGGTACGTTACCTTTCAGGTAGAATGATATCTCGGCAAAGAGGTGGAGGCGTTGTCCTGCTGATATTCTCCTGCTGATCAGATGATGGGTAACAGCTGTTGCAGGTGATGCGTGACAGCTGTCACCCTGGCTGCTCCTGTGAGGTGACTGCGCCCTCTCGTGCCTGAAGCCCGCACTTCAGGCAGGGCGCCCTCTGGTGGTGGGCCAGCAGTACCTCCTCTTCTGGCGGCCCACACAACAGGACCCCCCCCTCAACGGGCGCCTCCTGGCGCCCGACCAGGCTTGTCCGGGTGGCGGCGGTAGAAATCGGCCAGGAGGGCCGGGTCCAGGATGAAGCTCCTCTTCACCCAGGAGCGTTCTTCGGGGCCGTACCCCTCCCAGTCCACCAAATACTGGAAGCCCCGGCCCATCCTACGGACATCCAAAAGCCGGCGTACAGTCCAAGCCGGCTCGCCATCGATGATCCGGGCAGGAGGCGGTGCCGGACCCGGAGTACAGAGGGGTGAGGTGTGATGTGGTTTTATCCGGGACACATGAAACACAGGATGGATCCGCAGTGAGGCCGGAAGCTGAAGCCTCACCGCGGCTGGACTGATGACCTTAAGGATCTTAAATGGGCCGATGTAACGGTCCTGTAGCTTGGGGGAGTCCACCTTGAGGGGAATGTCCTTTGTGGATAACCACACCTCCTGCCCTGGCCGATACTCAAGGGCCGGGGCCCGCCGACGGTCTGCATGAGCTTTTGCCCTCGTCCGGGCCTTTAGCAAAGCAGAACGGGCGGCACGCCACACCCGACGGCACTTCCGTAGGTGGGCCTGGACCGAGGGCACACCGACCTCTCCCTCAACCACCGGAAACAACGGGGGCTGATACCCCAGACATACCTCAAAAGGGGAGAGGCCGGTGGCTGAAGACACCTGGCTGTTATGAGCGTACTCGATCCAGGCCAAATGGGTACTCCAGGCCGCCGGGTGCGCGGCAGTCACGCAGTGCAAAGCCTGTTCCACCTCCTGGTTTACCCGTTCTGCTTGCCCGTTGGTCTGAGGGTGGTACCCGGACGAGAGACTCACCGTGGCCCCCAGTTCCCGGCAGAAGCTCCTCCAGACTTGCGAGGAGAACTGGGGACCGCGATCGGAGACGATGTCTGTTGGAATCCCATGCAGCCGGACGACGTGGTGGACCAGGAGGTCCGCTGTCTCCTGGGCTGTTGGGAGCTTCGGGAGGGCCACGAAGTGGGCCGCCTTGGAGAACCGGTCCACTATCGTGAGGATGGTGGTGTTGCACTGGGACGGCGGGAGGCCCGTGACAAAATCCAGGCCGATGTGGGACCAGGGGCGATGAGGCACAGGCAGCGGCTGGAGTAGGCCTGGTGCCCTGCGATGGTCAGCCTTGCCCCTGGCGCAGGTGGTGCAGGCCTGGATATAATCCCGGACGTCGGCCTCTAGGGACGCCCACCAGAAGCGCTGCCGGACAACTGCCACGGTTCTTCGCACCCCTGGATGACAGGAGAGCTTGGAGCCGTGACAGAAGTCCAGGACTGCAGCCCTAGCTTCTGGTGGGACGTATAGTTTGTTCTTCGGCCCAGTTCCGGGGTCCGGGTTTCGTGCCAGGGCCTCCCGGACGGTTCTCTCTACGTCCCAGGTGAGGGTGGCCACGATAGTGGACTCCGGGATGATGGGTTCCGGTGGATCCGACAACTCCGCTTTGACTTCATCTTCATGTACCTGGGACAAGGCATCCGATCTCTGGTTCTTGGTCCCGGGACGGTAGGTGATCCGGAAGTCAAAACGGCCGAAGAACAGTGACCAGCGGGCTTGCCTGGGGTTCAGCCGCTTGGCGGTCCTGATATACTCCAGGTTCCGGTGGTCAGTGAAAACCGTGAATGGCACGGACGTTCCCTCCAACAGATGTCTCCACTCTTCAAGAGCCTCTTTCACCGCAAGGAGTTCTCGATTGCCGACATCATAGTTCCGTTCAGCCGGGGGCAACCTGCGGGAAAAATAGGCACACGGGTGAAGGACCTTATCGGTCTTCCCGCTCTGGGAAAGCACAGCTCCTATCCCTGAGTCCGAGGCGTCCACTTCAACCACTAACTGGCGACTAGGATCGGGCTGCACCAGAACGGGTGCAGACGAGAAGCGCCGTTTCAACTCCTTGAACACGGCATCGCAACGATCCGACCAGGTGAAGGGGACTTTTGGTGAGGTCAGGGCTGTCAGGGGGCTAACTACCTGACTGTAGCCCTTAATGAACCTCCTGTAGAAATTTGCAAAGCCGAGGAACTGTTGCAGCTTCCTACGGCTAGTGGGTTGGGGCCAGTCTCTCACCGCCGCAACCTTGGCCGGATCAGGAGCGACGGAGTTGGGGGAGATGATAAACCCCAGGAAGGACAAAGCTGTGCGGTGAAACTCACACTTCTCGCCCTTCACAAACAGCCGGTTCTCCAACAACCGCTGCAGGACCTGACGTACATGCCGGACATGAGTCTCAGGATCCGGAGAAAAGATGAGTATATCGTCTAGATATGCGAAGACGAATCGGTGCAGGAAATCCTGCAAGACATCATTAACTAATGCTTGGAACATCGCGGGGGCGTTTGTGAGGCCGAACGGCATGACCAGGTACTCAAAGTGACCTAACGGGGTGTTGAATGCCGTCTTCCACTCGTCTCCCTTCTGGATCCGAACCAGGTGATACGCATTTCTAAGATCTAGCTTAGTGAATATTTGGGCTCCATGCAGGGCTGTGAACACTGAATCCAACAGGGGCAACGGGTATCGATTACGAACCGTGATTTCGTTCAGTCCCCTATAATCAATGCATGGACGAAGTCCGCCATCTTTTACCCACAAAAAAGAAACCTGCACCCATCGGGGAGGTGGAATTCCGGATCAACCCGGCGGCTAAAGAGTCCCGGATGTAGGTCTCCATTGATTCGCGCTCAGGTCGTGAGAGGTTGTACAGCCTGCTGGACGGGAACTCAACGCCTGGAACCAAATCAATGGCACAATCGTACGGACGGTGGGGGGGAAGGGTGAGCGCCAGATCCTTACTGAACACATCTACAAGGTCGTGGTACTCCACCGGCACCGTCCCTAGATTGGGCGGGACTCTGACCTCCTCCTTAGCCTGCTCGCTCCACTGAACCACTACCCCGGACGGCCAATCGATCCGGGGATTGTGTTTCAACATCCAGGGGAACCCTAGAATCACGCGGGAGGTAGCAGGAGTCACAAAAAACTCGATCTCCTCCCGGTGATTTCCTGACACCACCAGAGTTACTGGTGGTGTCTTATATGTGATTGGAGGGAGTAGGGAGCCATCTAGTGCCCGCACCTGCACCGGCGAGGTAAGCGCCACCAGAGGGAGCCCTATCTCCCTGGCCCATCTGCTGTCTAACAGATTCCCTTCAGAACCCGTGTCCACCAGTGCTGGGGCCTTCAGGGTTAAATCCTCATAAAGGATTGTAACCGGGAGTCGTGTGGCAATGTGGGTGTGTCCCACGTGAATGTCTCGGCCGAGACAGGGGCGGGCGTTGGTGTTTAACCGCTCGGGGCAGTCTCTTACCTGATGCTCTATCGAGCCACAAACAAAACACGCTCCGCGGGTCAGCCTCCTCTGTCTATCTGGTGCCCTAAATGTGGCCCTGCTCGTGTCCATAGCTTCGTCAGCAGAGGGAGCTGTAACCACACGGAGCGTAGGGGCCGTGGAGCATGGGGAGGGCGGAACGCGGTCGGAACCGGAAGGGAGAGGGACGGCGCGTGCCCGGCCATGCCCTTCGTCTCGTTCCCGACGCCGTTCTTCTAACCGATTGTCTAATCGTATAACGAGATCGATAAGCCCATCTAAATCCCGCGGTTCGTCCTTGGCCACCAGGTGCTCCTTTAGGACCAATGACAGTCCGTTTACGAAGGCGGCGCGGAGGGCAGTGCTATTCCAGCCGGACCTCGCAGCCGTGATGCGGAAGTCGACTGCATAGGCAGCTGCGCTCCGGCGCCCCTGTCTCATTGACAGCAGCACGGCTGAAGCGGTCTCTCCTCTATTTGGGTGATCGAACACTGTTCTGAACTCCCTCACAAACCCATCATATGTCTGAAGGAGCCGTGAATTCTGCTCCCAGAGCGCTGTAGCCCAAGCGTGTGCCTCACCGCGAAGCAGGTTTATTACATAAGCTATCTTGCTGGCATCAGTCGTGTACATGACAGGACGTTGTGCGAAGATGAGCGAACACTGCATAAGGAAGTCCGCGCACGTCTCCACACAACCTCTGTACGGCTCTGGAGGGCTTATGTATGCTTCCGGGGAAGGTGGGAGGGGGCGTTGAACGACCTGTGGAACGTCACTGTTACGCACAGGGTCGACAGGAGGGAGAGCCGCAGCAGCGCCCTGAGGGCGCGCTTCCACCTGCGCGGCGAGAGCCTCCACCCTGCGGTTAAGGAGGACGTTCTGCTCGGTCATTAAATCCAACCAAGCCGTGAAAGCGGTGAGGATCCGCTGCAACTCACCGATCATTCCTCCTGCGGACGCCTGTGCGCCCTGTTCTTCCATTGGCCGTTCAACAGCCGGTTGACACCCCTCGGGATCCATGACATTGGCCGAGATATCTTGTTGGGAAAGTGTAGGTACACGGACCCACAACAGGGGGCGCAAATGAACGGACAATGGAGTAGGTCAAATAACAACACTTTACTGTTGTGAATGTGCACAACAAATACAACAGATTACAACAATAGACAAAAGTCAATTTACAAAGGTGTCGTGTGGGCAGGCTCGAAGATAGGAGACGCCTGTCCAAAGCAGAACCGGAACCACACGATTTTCTCCGCCACCAGACCCCGGGAATACTGGAGCCGCCAAGTCCCGAACTCCCAGGTGGCCACTGCCTCCGCGTGTCGGACCTGGTACTGCTAGCGAGGAACAAAAAGCAATTAAATGAGGGCGCGTTTGCACCCAGGAATCCGTATAACAGGAAAGCTACCTCCACCTCTCGTTGGAAAAGTAGTCCACGAAAAAACGCACAAAGTTATAATGAATACTGTCAAACAGTTAGCTGAGGTACGTTACCTTCCAGGTAGAACGATATCTCGGCAAAGAGGTGGAGGCGTCGTCCTGCTGATATTCCCCTGCTGATCAGATGATGGGTAACAGCTGTTGCAGGTGATGCCTGACAGCTGTCACCCTGGCTGCTCCTGTGAGGCGACTGCGCCCTCTCGTGCCTGAAGCCCGCACTTCAGGCAGGGCGCCCTCTGGTGGTGGGCCAGCAGTACCTCCTCTTCTGGCGGCCCACACAACAAGGTCTCACAGTTGACAGTGCATGTCAGAGCACAAACCAAGCATGAAGTCAAAGGAATTGTCTGTAAACCACAGAGACAGGATTATCGCGAGGTAAAAATCTGGCGAAGAATACAGAAACATTTCTGCTGCTTTGATGGTCTGGTGCCTCAGAGAAAGAAAGTCGTGGAATCGCTTCCTGCCCTTTCTATGTGGAGTTTGCATGTTCTCCCCTGTGTCTGCGTGGGTTTCCTCTGGGCACTCCGATGTCCTCCAACAATCAAAAAAATGCTTATTTAGAGTTTGCTCCTTTCTCTGCCCTTGACCAATGCAGCGTCTCTCCATCTGAAGTTGGTCCCCGGGTGCCGGACTGTGGCAGCCCACTGCTCCTCGTGGTTGGACTGTCAAACTGCAACTAGGACGGGCTAAATGCAGAGGACAAATTTCATTGTGTGTATATATACATATATATATACATATACATACATATATATATACTCAACAAAAATATAAACGCAACACTTTTGGTTTTGCTCCCATTTTGTATGAGATGAACTCAAAGATCTAAAACTTTTTCCACATACACAATATCACCATTTCCCTCAAATATTGTTCACAAACTAGTCTAAATCTGTGATAGTGAGCACTTCGCCTTTGCTGAGATAATCCATCCCACCTCACAGGTGTGCCATATCAAGATGCTGATTAGACACCATGATTAGTGCACAGGTGTGCCTTAGACTGCTCACAATAAAAGGCCACTCTGAAAGGTGCAGTTTTATCACACAGCACAATGTCACAGATGTCGCAAGATTTGAGGGAGCGTGCAATTGGCATGCTGACAGCAGGAATGTCAACCAGAGCTGTTGCTCGTGTATTGAATGTTCATGTCTCTACCATAAGCTGTCTCCAAAGGTGTTTCAGAGAATTTGGCAGTACATCCAACCAGCCTCACAACCGCAGACCACGTGTAACCACACCAGCCCAGGACCTCCACATCCAGCATGTTCACCTCCAAGATCGTCTGAGACCAGCCACTCGGACAGCTGCTGAAACAATTCGTTTGCATAACCAAAGAATTTCTGCACAAACTGTCAGAAACCGTCTCAGGGAAGCTCATCTGCATGCTCATCGTCCTCATCGGGGTCTCGACCTGACTCCAGTTCGTCGTTGTATCCGACTTGAGTAGGCAAATGCTCACATTCGCTGGCGTTTGGCACGTTGGAGAGGTGTTCGCTTCACGGATGATGCAAAGGAGATGTGTTGCACTACATGAGGCAAATGGTGGTCACACCAGATACTGACTGGTATCCCCCCCCAATGAAACAAAACTGCACCTTTCAGAGTGGCCTTTTATTGTGGGCAGTCTAAGGCACACCTGTGCACTAATCATGGTGTCTAATCAGCATCTTGATATGGCACACCTGTGAGGTGGGATGGATTATCTCAGCAAAGGAGAAGTGCTCACTATCACAGATTTAGACTGGTTTGTGAACAATATTTGAGGGAAATGGTGATATTGTGTATGTGGAAAAAGTTTTAGATCTTTGAGTTCATCTCATACAAAATGGGAGCAAAACCAAAAGTGTTGCGTTTATATTTTTGTATATATACATATACATATATATACATATATAAATATATACATATATATACATATACATATACATATATATATACATATATACATATACATATATACATATACATATATACATATACATATATATATACATATACATATATATATACATATATACATATATATATACATATATACATACATATATATATATATATACATATATATATATATACATATATACATACATATATATATACATATATATATACATACATATATATATACATATATATATACATACATATATATATACATATATATATACATACATATATACATATATATATACATATATACATATATATATACATATATACATATATATATACATATATATATATATATATATATATATATATATATATACACGAGGTCTGTCCGTAAAGTATAGGTCCTTTTTATTTTTTTCAAAAACTATGTGGATTTCATTCATATGTTTTTACGTCAGACATGCTTGAACCCTTGTGCGCATGCGTGAGTTTTTCCACGCCTGTCGGTGACGTCATTCGCCTGTGAGCACTCCTTGTGGGAGGAGTCGTCCAGCCCCTCGTCGGAATTCCTTTGTCTGAGAAGTTGCTGAGAGACTGGCGCTTTGTTAGATCAAAATTTTTTCTAAACCTGTGAGACACATCGAAGTGGACATGGTTCGAAAAATTAAGCTGGTCTTCAGTGAAAATTTTATCAGCTGATGAGAGATTTTGAGGTGATTCTGTCGCTTTAAGGACTTTTCACAGTGCGAGACGTCGTGCAGCGCTCTCAGGCAGCGTCATCAGCCTGTTTCAAGCTTAAAACCTCCACATTTCAGGCTCTGTTGATCCAGGACGTCATGAGAGAACAGAGAAGTTTCAGAAGAAGTCGGTTTCAGCATTTTATCCGGATATTCCACTGTTAAAGGAGATTTTTTTAATGAAAGACGTGCGGGTGGATTGCAGCGTCAGCTCGCAGTCGCCGCGACGCTCCGCCACAGGAAAAACACCTCTGTTGGAAGCCTTGAGGACAAGTTGGAACATCTCCAGCTGATAAACAATTTCTCATATACTCACTCCACTGAAAGCCATCAAAAGCCAACTGGATTTTAACAAATGGTTATCAACACGGAGGTGTTTTTCCTGTGCCGCAGCGCCGCGTCGGCTGCGTCCCGACGCGCTGACCCATCCGCACGTCTTTCATTAAAAAAATCTCCTTTAACAGTGGAATATCCGGATAAAATGCTGAAACCGACTTCTTCTGAAACTTCTCTGTTCTCTCACAACGTCCTGGATCAATAGAGCCTGAAATGTGGAGGTTTTAAGCTTGAAACAGGCTGATGACGCTGCCTGAGAGCGCTGAGCGACGTCTCGCTCCGTGGGAAGTCCTTAAAGTGACAGAATCACCTCAAAATCTCTCATCAGCTGTTAAAATTTTCACTGAAAACCAGCTTAATTTTTCGAACCATGTCCACTTCGATGTGTCTCACAGGTTTAGAAAAAATTTTGATCAAACAAAGCGCCAGTCTCTCAGCAACTTCTCAGACAAAGGAATTCCGACGAGGGGCTGGACGACTCCTCCCACAAGGAGTGCTCACAGGCGAATGACGTCACCGACAGGCATGGAAAAACTCACGCATGCGCACGAGGGTTCAAGCATGTCTGACGTAAAAACATATGAATGAAATCCATATAGTTTTTGAAAAAAATAAAAAGGACCTATACTTTACGGACAGCCCTCGTATATATATATATATATATATATATATATAGTGTCAACTTGTCAACCATCCCTGGTTCTCAAGACCAGGTACCTAAGTGGCTCTACTCTACTCTTTTCTACTCTCCTATTTTATTCTTCCTTTTTAGATATACCTTTGTATACTGGCATAGTTCCACCTTAGAATTGGAATATAATATATACCTTACTGACTTTTCATATATCCACAAACTCAATGACAATAAAGGCTCTTCTTCTGATCACCAGTAGTCTTCTTAGAGCTGGCCGCCTGTCTAAACTGAGTGATCGGGGGAGAAGGGCCTTAGTCAGGGAGGTGACCAAGAACCCGATAGTCACTCTGTCAGAGTGCCAGCATTCATCTCTGGAGAGATGAGAACCTTCCAGAAGGACAACCATCTCTGCAGCAATCTACCAACCAGGCCTGTATGCAAAGTGGGCAGACGGAAGCCACTCCTTAGTAAAAGGCACATGGCAGTCCAGTTGGAGTTTCCCAAAAGGCACCTGAAGGACTCAGACCATGAGAATCAAAATTCTCTGGTCTGAAGAGACAAAGATTGAGCTCTTTCGCATGAATGGCAGGCATCATGTTTGGAGGAAACCAGGCACCGTCTCTACAGTGAAGCATGGTGGTGGCAGCATCATGCTGTGAGGATGTTTTTAGCAGCAGGAACTGGGAGACTAGTCAGGATTGAGGGAAGGATGAATGCAGCAATGAACAGAGACACCCTGGTTGAAAACCGGCTCCAGAGCGCTCTTGACCTCAGACTGGGGTGATGGTTCATCTTTCAGCAGGACAACGACCCTCCGCACACAGTCAAGATATCAAAGGAGTGTCTTCAGGACAACTCTGTGAATGTCCTTGAGTGTCCCAGCCAGAGCCCAGACCTGAATCTGATTGAACATCTCTGGAGATCTGAAAATGGCTGTGCACCGACGCTCCCCATTCAACCTGATGAAGCCTGAGAGGTGCTGCAAAGAGGAATGAGCAACTGCCCAAAGATAGGTGCACCAAGCTTGTGGCATCATACTCACGAAGACTTGAAGCTGTAATTGCTGCCAAAGGTGCATCAACAAAGTACTGAGCAAAGGGTGTGAATACTTATGTACATGTGATCTCTTTGTTTTTTAATTTTTAATAAATCTGCAAAAAACAAAACAAACAAACCTTTTCATGTTGTCATATTATGGTGCATTTCAGTAGAATTTTGAGGGAAAAAAATGAATTTACTCCACTTTGGAATAAGGCTGTAACTTAACAAAATATGGAAAAAGTGACATGCTGTGAACACTTTGCAGATGCACTGTATACAGTTGCAATCTTTACAAATCTGGATACCAAAAAGAGGGATGGGGCTCGCTAGCTTGGAGCAGGTGCTGATGTAGTCCCAGTCTGCTAACTTGGTGTAGCGCTGCTCCCTGGATCGGCCGTGCAGCTGCAAGAAAACCATAACATCAGGAATTTGTTGTCTCACTTTCACACTGAACACACATTAAAACTCAGTGCGGAAGATTCCCGGTTCAAACCCCACCCTTGTCACATTTCTCCATTTAATGTGGAGCTGCACCAGGAAGGGCATCCTGTGTAAAACTTGTGCCAAATCAACATGCAGATCCACGTGGGATCTGCTGTGGCGACCCCAAGTCACAACCGAAGGGACATACGAATGGGAAAAAAAAAAAAAAAAAAACCCAAACACACCAGAAGCAAATGTAGACTTTTAAAAGTATCAGTATATTTCATTAGACATGAATGAATCATGGAGTCACAAATTTCATTTCAAAAAAAAAAAAAAAAAGAGGAGAGGGGTCTGGTTTCTTGTAAACTGCATTTCCTGCTCCATATCACAAAAAACAGTTGCCAGTTAATTAAGAGCATAGTTATGATGACACTGCCCCCCAAAACCACAATTTGTTTCGATTTCTTGCGTGGTAATTATAGGTTTTTTTATGGATTGACTTGTAGCCAAACTCCAACCCCCAATGCTTATTGAGTGTTGTTAGAAGGAAAGGTGATGTAACACAGTGGTAAACATACCACTGTCTCAGCTTTTTTGAAACGTGTTGCAGGCATCTCAAAATGAGCAAACATTCACACAAAAACAATAAAGTTTATCAGTTTGAACATTAAATATCTTGTCGTTGTGGTGTATCCAACTGAATATAGGTTGAAGACGATTTGCAAATCATTGTAATTCTGTTTTTATTTACATTTTACACAACATCCCAACTTCATTGAAATTGGGGTTCTAAATAAATACAATGCTTTTGATCAACATCAATCACCATTTTTGAGAATTCCCGGTGGATGAAAGACCAAACATTCTCAACGGGCATTGGAACTGCCCGATGTCCCGCCATCCTCAATAACACATTTAAGGACAAACTTCCCCAAAATTTAATCAGCTCATCTTCTGCCGAATGAGTAAAAGTTAAGGACCTTTGGCTGTTGCCTTGTTTACACTCTGGGTCGCCACAGCAGATCCAAGGTGAATCTGCATGTAGATTTGGCACAAGTTTTATACCAGATGCCCTCCCCAACGCAATTCCACATTACATGGACAAATGTGACTGGCGTGGCGTTTGAACTGAATACAAGTATTAAGTGTGTACAGTGTATTGTTACAGAGTCAACAGGTTCACAAGAATTTGTCCACATGTGCAGAAAGACAAATGAGCAACATATGACAACATAATGGGCAATAAAAACAAAACTGATGTAATACTCCATTGGTTGAAATTAACTCACCAGGATGGTAAAAATATTGCACTTTTATTTGCATGTCAACTGCTGTTACACTTACTGTGATCAGAGACAGACCCCAAGTCTTCATTTCTGGAATAAGTTTATGCGCTTGGTTACAGTCTGCGTAAACACCAGTGCGCATCTTGACTGTAAGTGGGACATCAAGGACCTATGGGTAAAAAAAAAAAATCTGTTTTCAATCAGATTGAAAATTTGTGTATTTAAAAAAACAATTTAACACAGTCCAACAAAATGTATACAGGCTTATCGATTCTAAACAGAAGTATATGTGCAAAAGAATTGCCAGGGAACCCAAGCTAATATTTTTGTCACTGACTCTAATTATTGATGTATTCTTAAATACAAACAGGATATCCAGCACAGTGAAACATTCTGATCACTTACACTGAAAAACTACCACATTATACAGAAAATGTCAACTTACATAATTCATACCGTTGACTATTTGTTTGAACTTTTTGCTACGTGTCATCAAGCTACATCCTCCACCCTGAAGACAAAAAAAAAAAAAAAAAAAAAGACCATTAGACACACAGTAATAGTGATGTTTAATACTTGTCTTCTGGCAGACTGTGCTTTAGAACATCAAATAAACCATTAATATATAAAGTTATTAGTATCATGTCTGCTCATGTTACACTGCTTCATTTACAAAAATATGAACAATTTGGAACTTTATCTCAAAGAGACTCAGGCTTTGTGACCCACTGAATTCAATTTTGGCTTTCAATGACTATGAAAATAACTTAATTGATGATTGTCCTGAAGGGAGTGGGGACTTTTTTTTCTCCCAGTTATAACCATTCAAACTCTAGCTTACTCAATCTACTTTGTCCAAAGTCAATACCCAATAAATGCAGGATATTTTTAAAGTCAATAAGTAATTGGAATTATGATTTCTACCATAATCAAACAGTCCTAAATAAGGCTGCCTGCTGAGATGAGTACCAGTATACCTTTTGGTAAACAAGATCGATGGGGCATCCAGCATTGATGTCCACAAAGTCAACATCAGTATTGTTGTTTATAAGTTCAGCACACCTCGTCATGGTGTCGGGGAAACAGCCCTCCACCTGGACACACAATTTCAACTTGAGAACTGCACATATCTCAAAAGAAAAAAAAAAAAAAAAAGTTTTGTTCAGCTCCATCAGTCCTCATAGTGACATCACCTGGACCCCGAAAAGGTCTTCGCTTTCGTGCCTCTTTAAGAGCGCCCACTCTGACTTTTGCCCCCGCAGCAGGTTTGTGCACATAGCCATTTCCCCACAAGTGATGTCCGCGCCAAAGCGTTTGCATATGCGGCGGAAAGGTAAATTTCCAACCTGAAGGGATCACATTTAAGGTTCAACATTTAATATAACACTTTTTATTAAAACAGACTTATTAAGCATCACACGGAATCTGATGAGTCAAGACTTAACCTCAAACAATAACTCATCTACAGCTAACTCCACTACCTATTTTAGTATGGGGGTACTTACAGTTGTGAGAGGAGCGAGGTACAACTTGTCTTGAAAGTCCACCTTGAACAGAGACTAAGAAAATCACTCTCCATACATAAATCCACACACCATTAACATTAACTTTATGTGGACTTGAGCACAAAAAGTAGGATGCTGGAGCTTTAATCAAGCTATACCTGCTTTTTTTCACAAGGACGCAACTTAATGACATCTGCATCGGTCAGTGGACCAACTGTCTTCACTAAAGTCTGTGTCTCTGGGCTGGCCTGTAACCAATCACAAATCAAACCAGTCAAAACACTTATTCAATGCATCTTCCTTTAAATACCTTCATCAGGTGACTGTCAATTTGAAACCTGGTGTTGCTGATCAAACGGTGTCCCCTAAAAATTGGCCCGCCCTGCCTTCACTGCGCATGCGACATTAGCCACGGTTCACGGATTATCACCTTGTTTCTGCTTAAAACTGCACTCCAGTCATCATCTATCTCAGCTACAGATATCTGAAGCTTTTGCACAAAAATCATTTCCACACAAATTCAGCATGATTTCATCATAAAAGAGGGAGGAAGTGATCAGAGCACGGAGACTACACAAGCTGCTAGCTGATGTGTTCACTGCACTTCGGTCATTTTAGAGCGTTAGAATGTTTTGCCTCGTTTCTGCTTAAAACAGCCTCGTTTCTGCATAAATTGACTTTCGAATGATTTAAGAGGTTTTACCTTGTGATCTGATGGTTAATAATCCCATTAATCCATTTGATCGCTTTGGGTGAACAGACTGTCTCAGATGAGCGGTTCAGCTCTGAAATTACGTATACACAGTGGAAGCAGGGCATACCAATTTTTAGGGGCAGACAGTTCGGTCCGCAACACCGGAACAACTGGGAATATGTGAAAACGTCAAGTACGTGTAGAAAACATCAAAACTGGCTGCGTACAGAAGACATTGTGGTACCTGTGTTTCTGCTTCAGTAGACACGCAATGCTCTACTCCTGGTATGTGTGTTTCTGCTTCAGCAGACACGCGATCCTCTTCTCCTGGTACGTGTGCTTCTGCTTCAGTAGACATGTGATCCTCTTCTCCTGGTACGTGTGTTTCTGCTTCAGTAGACACGCGATGCTCTTCTCCTGGTACGTGTGTTTCTGCTTCAGTAGACACGTGATGCTCTTCTCCTGTTAGCTGGGTTTCTGCTTCAGCAGACACGCAATGCTCTTCTCCTGAAGGATCCGCAGATACTGTTGCTGCAGAAACATTGTATGTCAAAGGACTTAATTTTAACAAATTCAGACAGCACAAACCCTCTGATACCCATTGGTGCCACCATTTAACCCCGGTACTTCATGGTTCTTTACTCAAGAATCCAAATGAAAACATGCCATCATTCTAGACCAGAGGTCTTCAACACATTCCAGGAATGACCGAGAGGGTGCAGCTTTTCTTTGCAACCACCTACCCTACCAGGTGATTTCACTGATTTACTGATTCCATCTGCTTAAAGAGGTGTTAATCAGTGAAATCACATGGTTTCATCTGGTTCTCTGTTGTCGAGCCCTATGTGTGTGTGTGTGTGTGTGTGTATGTATTGTGACGTTTTGTGTCAGCAGTGGGCAATGGCTTTCTTGCCATACCTATGCACCTTTTAACTCCACAAGCTTTTCAAAATGATTGAAATTTTTTCCAATTACAAAAACAGGAAAAAAGCTCTGGATGTTACAGTTGGGCGTAGGGACAGACTAAAGTGAACCCCAATAGCAGGTCAGCCAAACAAGATGACAGAAGATCAAGAACAGCAATTTATTAATTCACAGAAGATAAAAACTGAAGAACAGTCTTTTGGTGCAAGGTGAATTCAACACAGGAGTAACCTTCATCAAAGGGTGAGTTCAATTGAGCAGTCTTCAAAAACAGTGACAGTTGTGAGGCATATCTTCTTCACCAAAGGAGAGCATAAAGTCCACAATCTAAAAAGGGAAACTTAACATACTACGGAGAATGTCCCAAATCAACATCAACTTCCTCCTTATGTAAAAGATAAATGCAAAATACAAAAATAGCAAGGAGGCTGGAAAACTGAGGGAAAAACAGCCTCCTCCTTGAAGGGGGAGAGCACTGAGGAAATACCAGTCAAAAGCAGGACTTCCAAAAATGCAGGGTGAATTCAGAGTACTCACAAGAGGAAATGTATTCCAGTGACCCAGCAACATTAAAAAATGCATACATGCAATGGACCCACAACTAAGGCCAAACAGGAGTCACGATATATAGCCAGCCTTAATTGTTGCAGGTGGACACTCAAGCAGGTGCACTTAATTAGAGACTGATGTGTAAAGAATTTAAGAGAACACCAGATGGCAGTAAACAGATATTACCTGAAACTGAAGATAATAAAAAGGAACACCAGACGGCAGCAGATAGCCAGACATTGCTAGAAACTGAAGGAAATAGCGAGACAAAGGCAGAGACTACTACTTGACAAGATAAAGGTGAAAAGACAAGATGTGATGACCTAACAAGGAGACAAGAGCTGAAAGAAGATATGAGTAGATACTTTGGGATCAACTGTGAGGACATAAGGAGATGAGTGCAGAAATAAGAGTAGATAGGAGCTGGGGACAGATGTGAGAAAAAGTGACAAAGAGAAGACAAGAGACTAAAACCCCAACACTGACAGAACCACAACAGTACTGACTATGCCAGAAACACCCGGGGCAGGAGACAAACATGGGGGCCCCAAAATGGGAAACCAAGAAAAACCCCAAACACCGAAAAAGAAACAGCGCGGGAGGAGGGGGCAGGACCCAAGGAGGGACACCGACTCAACCAGGGAGACCCACCCAGAGGACCGCAGGACAACAACCCCTGACAACCACTGGGCAGGAAAGGCCCGCCAAACGGGGCTGTACTTGTTTGAAAACCGGGAGACAACCCAAATGAATCATGCCCCAGCAGGAAAGGCCTGCCAAACAGGGGCGTACTGGTTTGAAAACTGGGATTAGTCTGGAGACCAGGGGATGAAAATCTAGGACCGGTCCAGAAACCAGAGGACAAAAAACCAGGACAGGGCTTGAAATCAGGAGGTAAAATCCCGGAACTGGTCTGGGAACCAGGGGAAAGAAGACCAGGACTTAGAGACAAGGGACTGGTCTGAAAACCAGGAGCTAGAGACCCAAGAGTGGTCTGGGAACCCGGGAAGAAATGAATAGGATTATGCCCGGGTAGGAAAGGCCTGCCTAACAGGGATGAACTGGTCTGGAAACCAGGGGACAAACTAGCAGGATTACACGCAGGCAGGAAAGGCTTGCCTAACAGGGATGAATTGGTTTGAAAACCAGAGGAGGAATGAACAGGATTACACTCGGGCAGGAAAGGCCTGCCAACCCTGGGTGAACTGGTCTGGCTATGAGAGGACAGAAACCCCTTCCCACCCTTGGACTTAGAGGAACTGCAAGATAGGAGTGAGCATGACTGAACTTGAGACAATACCACATTGGTATAACAACCATTGTCAGCACCACCAAAAGACACCTTAACATTGTTGCACCACTGGCTGGAGTTTGTAGACAATGATGCAGGCCGGCTGACGTTCATTGATGAAGACGGTAACTGTCCTGGATTCACAGAGGCGACTGATGAAAAACTGAGTCAGGGAGAGAAGGCAGTGTCTCTTCGAGATCTTCCTTGGGGTGCTCACTGAACGAACTGCAAGAAAACTCACAGCTGGTTAGGCAAACATCCCCCACCCAGAGGTCAGAGGATGACTCCAGCGGAAGGTCAGCCTGCCCCTCCTTGCTCTGCCCTGCCACAGGTAGGATAGCAGTGGCTGCCACTACTGACTGAGACTCATCACTGGATGCAGATCGGCCGTTGTTCCCCTTTGTTCGGGCCCCATCTAAGCCATGGAGGGCCTCTGGAGAGAGGGAAGACCCAGGGAGGATGGCTGGAACTGCTGGATCGAGGGGCAGACAAAGGGCCAGCTGTGGACTGGCCAGGGACCCTGGAGGCAATGAAGATCTGGGACAAGACCCCAACTCAGGTGAGCCGGACTGTGGGGCGGCAGGCTGGGCAGTAGCTGTTTGAAGGATGTCTATAGTTGAACGGAGAGTGGAACCAAAAAGAGCTATGGTTACTGGATCCGTTCCGAAGCACAGTGACTGGAGTTTAGATACAAGCTGACGCAGAGTGGCTGTCTCATGGCACAAGATACCAAATCCATTGATAGGATGTTCTGGGCAGAAGAGATCAGTCGCTGCAGCTGGACAAGATCAAACAAAGCAGGGGAGTCATCAGGTGATGAGGCAGCTTGCCCCACTAGGATTACTTCCACGACTGGCTCAGGATCCATCTCAATGTCTTTGGTGGTGCTGGTAAGAGTGTTCTCCGTCCCTACATAGGAGTTACAGAGGTCTCTCTTGATGTGGATACTCTTCTCTGGCCGTGGGGCCCTAACTAAGTCACCACTAGCAGCTGGGGCCATCCACTGCAAAGACGGCGGTGTCGTTGAGGAGGATGACAGAACAACAGCGTGTTGTGTGGTGTGGGACTCCTGGCAGTCTAAACCACTCAAGTATGGTAAGGGATCTAGAGCCCAGTCCGGGGGTTTATCCCTTTTTAACACTCTTTCCACAGAAGATAGCTCTGGCAGAAGTTCCACAGCCCATGGATGGGCTTTCACCATATTTTGAGCTTTATCCAGCCACTCACTCTTGGTCCTCTTTTTCTTAAAGCCATGGAAGGAATTATAACAGAGTTGAAATTGTTCAACGAAAATCTTGAAAGAGATTGGACTGGGCAAGCTGCCTGCGGGGTTTAGGTTTGGTGGGTCCATTCTGTTACGGTTGAGTGTAGGGACAGACTAAATTGAACCCCAATAGCAGGTCAGCCAAACAAGAAGACAGAAGATCAAGAACAGCAATTTATTAATTCAAAGAAGATAAAAACTGAAGAATAGTCTTTTGGTGCAAGGTGAATTCAACACAGGAGTAAGCTTCATCACAGGGTGAGTTCAATACAGGAGTAACCTTCATCAAAGGGTGAGTTCAATTGAGCAGTCTTCAACAACAGTGACAGTTCTGAGGAATATCTTCTTCACCAAAGGAGAGCATAAAGTCCACAATCAAAAAAGGGAAACGTAACATACTACGCAGAATGTCCCAAATCAACATCAACTTCCTCCTTATGTAAAAGATAAATGCAAAATACAAAAATAGCAAGGAGGCTGGAAAACGGAGGGAAAAACAGCCTCCTCCTTGAAGGGAGAGCACTGAGGAAATACCAGTCAAAAGCAGGACCTCCAAAAATGCAGGGTGAATTCAGAGTACTCACAAGAGGAAATGGATTCCAGTGACCCAGCAGTAACACCAGCAACATTCAAAAATGCATATATGCAATGGACCCACAACTAAGACCAAACAGGAGTCATGATATATAGCCAGCCTTAATTGTTGCAGGTAGACGCTCAACAGGTGCACTTAATTAGAGACTGATTTGTAAAGAATTTAAGAGAACACCAGATATTACCTGAAACTGAAGATAATAAAAGAGAACACCAGATGGAAGCAGATAGCCAGACATTGCTAGAAACTGAAGGAAATAGAGAGACAAAGGCAGAGCACACAAGATAAAGGTGAAAAGACAAGATGTGATGACCTAACAAGGAGACAACAGCTGAAAGAAGATATGAGTAGATACTTTGGGATCAAGTGTGAGGACATAAGGAGATGAGTGCAGAAATAAGAGTAGATAGGAGCTGGGGACAGATTTGAGTAAAAGAGACAGAGGAGACAAGAGACTAAAACCCCAACACTGACAGAACCACAACACTGGATGTCCCATTTGAAACTGGGTCAAGCCCAATGATAAGCACCTTCTCTTCCACAAGTGCCTGGTTGTATGAAGCAAAACCAAGAAAAAGGTTGTGACAAGGAACAATTACATTGTGGATACTGTGTAACACCATTTTTGTTCCTGGCAAATAAGTCTTTTTCCAACTACATTTATTGCAAAACAATAGAAAAAGCCCAATTTTCATGCTAAACTTTGGTTTTTTGTTTCAATTTTATCCCCTCAACACACCTACTTTTGACAATTTTCTGACTTTTTCACACATTGTTTATGTTTATTTTCAAACATTTGAAAACAATTTTACAAAGTTAAAAATGAACAGTTTTCCTTGATTTGCGAATGTGCAACGAATCGCTTTCCCTTATCAGACCCCAAATGTAGTCCCCCATCATTTTTTCATTGTAAGATCCTATATCTGTGCTCAAAGTCCCTTATGTCTTGGTGGAAGCGCTCCCCATGTTCTTCTGAGTATACCCCCATGTTGTCCTTGAGTTGTCAAGGTGAGCATTCAGAATGTGGACCTTCAGTGACATCCTACAGCCCATTTGGCCATAGTTTCTCACCAAAGTCTCAACCAGTTCCACACAATTGTCAACTTACCTGTTCCTTTGCTGTCAGTTTCTTTGGAAATTCAGGGCACTCTATGATTTTCTTGACTTGCGGTCCAATGAAAACACCAGCTTTC
Organism: Thalassophryne amazonica; assembly: GCF_902500255.1. Taxonomy (NCBI): domain Eukaryota; kingdom Metazoa; phylum Chordata; class Actinopteri; order Batrachoidiformes; family Batrachoididae; genus Thalassophryne; species Thalassophryne amazonica. The sequence continues at coordinate 38,776,083 of NC_047122.1, forward strand.
ACTTTTGCCTCTGACAGCTTTGGGAAAAAGTCTCGAAAATACTTGAATGCTGCAGACTCTTTGTCAAGCGCTGTGACAAACTGTTTCATGAGACCCAGTTTGATGTGCAGAGGAGGGAACAAAACCTTGTGAGGATCCACCAATGGCTCATGTTTAATGTTACAGCTTCCAACTGAGAATTCAGTCCTTTCAGGCCATTGCTTCCGGTGATAATGTGCTGCCCTGTCTCTACTGTCCCAAAGGCAGAGAAAACAGGGAAACTTGGCGAAACCTCTCTGGAGTCCTATCAAAAATGCCACCATTTTGAAGTCCCCAGTGACTTCCCATCCATACTCATAGTTCAAAGCTTCCAGCAGATATTTGACACTGTAATCCTCCTTGAGATGTGCTGAATGAGCCAAAGGAAGTGATGAATACTTCTTCCCATTGTGCAGTAGCACAGTCTTCAGGCTTCTGGATGAGCTATCAATGAAGAGTCTCCACTCATTTGGATTACATGCAATTCCAATTGCATTGAACAGTCCTGAAATGTCACAACAATAGCACAAACTCGTCCTTGGCAAAGAAGCTAGAGAAAAGTTGGTGACGTCTTCTTTGGCTTGTTACCTGCACACTTTTCATCCAACAAGTCCCACTCCTTCAGCCTTGAGATCAAAAGCTCAGCATTTGTCTTTGTCAATCCAAGATATCTGAGGTAATTCAGATCTCCTTGACTTGGGAAGTAAGGATTCCTCTCACAAACTGTATCTGTAATATCCCACTTGATATTACAGGCCACTTCACTGTTCTCCCCATCCTTTGATTCAGTGCTTTCTTCTTCTGATGGTTGTTTTCTTTCTGGAGGTGAAGGTACAGGAAGCTCAGCACTATGTGGCACTGGTGAAATGGAAGATGGAATTTCAGGATAAGGAATAGCAGGTGCATTCTACCCACTTTGGCGTTTGGAAGGATCCACCATGCAGAAGTAGTAGTTGGTTGAGTGGTCAGTGGGTTCACGCCATATTCTTGGAACTGCAAACTTCACTGCTCTCTTCTCCCCTCTGTTTTTCTTTGATTAAAGAGTGAAATATTCATGAACAAAGGAGATTCTTCAAACCTCAGTAAATTACTCTCCTGTTCTTGAAAGTTCTTGCTCAAGCTGTACAAATGAGGAAGGTTTTCATAAATATAATTACTTTGTCAACATTGTATTATGTTTGAAATGTTTGAACCCTTTTGACATGATCACAAAAAGAAAATATGATGACCACAACTCTGACAAATGGACTTAACTTTTCCAGAAATTAGTGGGTGAACACTCAGTGAATGCGAAAACTGGTTAATTTGTGATTTCATTGTCCTGACCACAAAACCAAAGTTTGGAGGTCAAGATCACTTTTCTCTTCCGATTGGTTGTGAAGAAATGGGAAATTATGGTTTTAACCCAGGAACAAGACAAAAGTGAAAATTTGTTAATGGCAGTCCACAAGATACCAAATACCAGATATATACAGTTGTATACAGAAGTTTGGGCACCCCTGATAATTTTCCTGATTTTCCTTTATAAATCACTAGTTGTTTGGATCAGAAATTTCAGTTAAAAATATCATATAGCAGATAAACAGCGATATTTGAGAAGTGAAATGAAATTTATAGGATTTACAGAACGTGTGCAATAATTCTTTAAACAAAATTAGCTAGGTGGATAAATTTGGGCACTCCAACAGAAAAAATACATCAATATTTAGTAGATCCTCCTTTTGCAGAAATAACAGCCTCTAAATGCTTTCTATAGCATCCAAATAGAGTATGGATTCTGGTTGAAGGTATTTTGGACCATTCTTCTTTACAAAACATCTCCAGTTCAGTCAGGTTTGTTGGTTTACGAGCATGGACAGACCGCTTAAAATCACACCACTGATTATCAATAATATTCAGGTCTGGGGACTGAGATGGCCATTCCAGAACATTGTACTTGTTCCTCTGCATGAATGCCTTAGTAGATTTTGAGCACTGTTTACAGTCGTTGTGTTGTTGAAAGATCCAGCAACTTCAACTGTCACTGATTCATGAACATTGTTCTCAAGAATCTGCTGATATTGACTGGAATCCATGTGACCCTCAACTTTAACAAGATTCCCAGTACCTGCACTGGCCACACAGCCCCACAGCATGATGGAACCACCTCCAAATTTTACTGTAGGTAGCAAGTGTTTTTCTTGGAATGCTGTGTTCTTTTTCAGCCATGCATACCACCCCTTGTTATGTCCAAATAGAGTGGTCCCTCATTTATCGCAGGAGTTACGTTCTAAAAATAACCCGTAAAGTAGTCAGCGTTATTTTTTACAATTATTATAGATGTTTTAAGGCTGTAAAACCCCTCACTACACACTTTATACACTTTTCTCAAACAGGCATTAACATTTTCTCACTTTCCTTTCCTGTGTAAACACTCTCAAAGTTCAAACCTTTGTAGAAAAATAGGACCAACCTGTTTTCAGGCCCAAACATTTGTTTGAGAAATAAAAATAGAACGTTTTCCTATAAATAATTATGATGGCGTTTAGAACTAACAAATTTAATTTTAACGATCAACCTACGAGGTTGGACACATAAGAAATTATTAATATTGACTGTATTTCACAGTTCCTCTGATCGTGCCTCTTCGTCCTGGCGCCGCTCCACTGTCGCGTCTTTTTCCACTAAGTGACACCTCGGTGCAGGTGTCTTTTTCCGAGTGAAGAACACAGTTATGGGTAGTTGTTGGTGCTCTTTTTCTTCTGGGCGAGAAGATTCTTATAAACAGACACGCAGAACGGTGCCGCGACCAGCCTGCTTGATGAGGACGCACAACAACAAAAAAAAGCATGCAAAATTGGACTAACAAAATCCGCAAAACTGTGAGGCCGCGAAAGGTGAACCGCGTTATAGCGAGGGACCACTGTAACTCAGTTTTAGTTTCATCAGTCCACAGTACATTATTCCAAAATGAAGCTGGCTTGTCCAAATGTGCTTTAGTATACCTCAAGCGACTCTGTTTTTGGTGTGTACGCAGAAAAGGCTTCCTCTGCATTACAGCATCATACAGCATCTCCTTGTGCAAAGTGCGCTGTATAGTTGAACGATGCACAGAGACACTATCTGCAGCAAGATCATGTTGTAGGTCTTTGGAGCAGGTCTGTGGGTTGACTATGACTGTTCTCACCATCCTTCGCTTCAGCTTATCTGAGATTTTTCTTGACCTGCCACTTCGGGCATTAACTAGCACTGTGCCTGTGGTCTTCCATGTCCTCACTAGGTTCCTCACAGTGGAAACTGACAACTGAAATCCCCGAGATAGCTTTTTGTATCCTCCCCCTAAACCATGATGTTGAACAAACTTTGTTTTCAGGTCATTTGAGAGTTGTTTAGACGCCCCCATGTTGCCACTCATTAGCAGAGATGCAAAGAGGGGAAACATTTGCAAATGGCCACCTTAAATACCCTTTATCATGATTGGATTCACCTGTGTAAGGAGATCAAGGGTCAATGAGCTTACCAAACCAATTTTTTGTTCCAATAATTAGTGTTAAAAGTATTCAAGTCAATAAAATGACAAGGATACCCAAATTTATGCACCTGCCCAATTTTGTTTAAATAATTATTACACACTTTCTGTAAATACTATAAACTTCATTTCACTTCTCAAATATCAGTGCGTTTGTCTGCTATATGATATATTTAACTGAAATTTCTGATCCAGACAACCAATGATTTATAAAGGAAAACCATGAAAATTATCAGCGGTGCCCAAACTTTTGCATAAAATTGTATATAAAAAAGTCTGCACAAAAATCGTAAAGGAACTGCTGCAGTTTGTGGACAGCAGGCATGTCTGGCTTAAAACTAAAGCAACATAGTCTAGTTCTGAAACCACTCACTGAGCCCAAAAGAACAAAATAATATATACGACAAACAAACAGCTGTTTCAGAAACACTGACTGGGAGCTTATACTGGGGGATGCTTAACAGCAATAGCCATTTTAGACTCCCTGTAAAGCTTATCAAAGAATTTTCACTAAAAATAAGAGATCATGTAACAATATTTTTTTGATTCTCTTACCGTTCCCTTGTTTTCCTTGGTCCCTGTTATTAGATATTGTTTTGAGGTACTCAGTTGACTTATCAAAAGCCACCAAATGCTTCTGCAAACGAATCTGGAGGTCTTTATCCAAGCAGTTCTTCACCAGGATTCTGTTCTCATAGGCCTTAACTAGATCTGCATTCACCACAGTTTTGAAGTCAGCAGTAGTGTGCGCCTTTGCAAAACGGCACGTGAAACTATAAGCACACTTCCCAAATGTGTCGTAGAGGTAGCAGTTTTCCCCAACGTCAGCCGGCTTGGTGGCCATGTAGTCTGCAACATCATGGCCATATTTGCATTTGTCTCCATAGGAGCATTCCTTATTATCCTGTATGGATGAAAAAAAGTCATAACTAATATGTCGAGAGACACAAATATCAAACTGCATTCTGAAGCAAATTTACAAATGTTATGTGGGTTGATACCTGCATGACAGACTGACACATCCGTTGGTCATATTTTGGGAGCCTCATCTGTCGCCATGATTTACAATGGCGTTGTACATGTTTATCTTTCTTCTTTTTTTCCTCAGTGTCCAGTTTGATCTTTTTTGACTCCGGCTCTTCCACACATGGCTCCCGAGCTGTCCCATTATCACTATCCTTTTCTTTGTTTGGACACTGCCACTCTGCATCTAAGAATTCATGAAACTTTTCTTTGGTTGTCAGGAATCTGCAAGTACCACAAGAAGACATTAATGTGATTGCAGTTTGGCAGTAAGACTACTTTACATACCACATTACTCCCTGAAAAAAGTATGTGCTAACAGTACTGCAAGAGATGTTACAACATCATGGTTTAGGCTGATAATGACACCTTAACACAATGGTTAATATCTTGTGATTTATGGCCTTATGGCCTTTTCACTTTCATACAGGAACCGCAAAGATCAAATGAGATATGTCCTCCTGTAATATGTCAAGAAATGGTGCCAAATGCAGCATTTTCATTACATTTTTATACAACCTCTCAATAATCAAAATGATAAATGTTGCGACTACACGCTATTTTATTTACTCACTCCAGCTTGACAGATGCTTCACCTCTTGATGCTCCATCAGCCCGCTTGGCCACAGATTCCTCAGTCATCATTTCCATCACTTCATAGGCTCTCTCCACTTATTCCTGTTAAATGTGGGGATACATTATTTCATAGATTTGACACAAACAGATATCATTTAGGTCATTTTATTCGTAAAATTCCAGTGTCACATTTCTCATTTTCTGTTTGTATCACTGTAAATTTTGATTTTGGACGCCTGTTGGACTAAAGTAATTTGTCTGACCAAAACTTAAACGAGCATTTATACATATCCACACAGCAAAGGAAGGAGGAGTGAGGTTTGTTTACTATTTTTTAACTTGTGAATATGATTGCCAAAGAGGTTCCAGCGTCTGAACCAGTCTCAGCTGCTTAGCAACTTCACAAAAAAAAAAAAAAAAAAAAAAAAAGTCCCTTCAGCTGATTTTGAGTATGGCTCTGGTTTAGGGTATAATTTTCATAAAATACGTAAAACATTCAGAAATGTAAATAATATTTCAGCTTCTGGACTTCTTGTGAGCATGTGTGAGTCTTATGCAGTAGCACAATTCTGATATGTTACAGGTCAAATTCAGGAATAGTTTAGACTGGCAATATGCATGGAACACATAGAAACTAAATGGTTTATAACTAAATTATAAGTAATTTGATAGAAACAAAAAAAATGTTAAAATATTTCCATAGAGAAAAAGCCAATGTGCTCATCATCATGTTTTACTGGCCGTTGCTATAGATATGGTACTGCACATAAACCGTTAATTGTGATTAGTACAGCACCTATTGTTATTTAAATTACCCAATGTCACCATTCACACAAAACCTTAAGCAAAGAGAACAGACTACCAAGAGATGCACTTTAGTCAATATGGCACTGTGGAACCACTGCCGCCATCTTGGACTGCTGATGATAACATCAGCATTCACGACAGTGTAATTTAACATGCTTTTTGTCTTGATGGATCATTGTTGGACTTTATTTTCACTGCAGCAGAATACTGAAGACACGATGAATAGCCGTGGTGAACGCTGAGACTGTTGTGACTCATCAAGTAATTACAGAAAAGACTTTCACCTCTTAAAATGAGTGATTTATTTTCTGCTTCTAGGTGGCTGAGAAACACACCCAGAGCAAACACAGAGGGACTTCTTTAAGAAACACTGTGGTTATTCACATGCAATTCCACGATAAGGAATTAAAGTACTTCCAGACATCTTATGTGGATAAATTTTCATCAAGCTGTCATTTTTAACTCGCAGAGAAGCAACAACAACAGCAGCACAGATTTTAAAACTTCATTTACTCTGTGTTCTGCCAACAGGTGTCCTTCAAATGATGTAAATTTCATTTTTGTTAAAATACAGGACCTAACAATTTTTCCTATTCACTGGCCGTGGATTTGTTTAATGGACATTAAAAGCTTCGGTTCAGAAAACTCGCACTCTAATAACCAACGTGAAGCAACACAAATGCAAAGTAAAGCATAATATTCCAACGTCAGCTTTGATTTCTGAGGAAGTGTCACAGTGCTGTCAATACATCAGATCATCATTTTATGGATGTATACAGTTCGCATGAACAGCTTGGTTTGTCTGTGGCATATATTCAATTATCTGTAATATGCTTTATCTTTGTGATGTCAAACTATATTCAATACATCAGACTTGACACCATAAGTGAAAGTGACTGGACAGTTGAAATGTTGGCTCATTACACGTTATGAACCTACTAAGGCTACTCATGTATTAATGTACTTACACTTTACTTATTCAAAGTATCAAATTTGTTGTGAAAGTGTAGGAACACAGACCCACAACAGGGGGCGCAAATGAACGGACAATGGAGAAGGTAAATAACAAGGTTTTACTGTTGTGGAACGTGCACAACCAATACAACAATTGACAATTTGGGGTTAAACCGAATTCCACTGGTGTCGTGTGGGCAGGCTCGAAGGTAGGAGACGTCCGTCCAAGTCGAACCGGAACCACCCAGATTTCCTCTGCCACCGAACCCTGGAAATACTGGAACCGCCAAGTCCCGAATTCCCAGGTGGCCACTGCCTCCGCTCGTCGGATCCGGTACTGCTGGCAAGAGAACAAACACACAGGAGTGGATGCGGCTGCACCCAGTAACACAGAGAGGGGAGAAGCTGTCTCCACCTCACGTCACAAAACTGCAGGAAGGTGAGTACTTATCTTTGAGTAGACAGCTGTCCTGCAATGCTCAGAAAAGGCAATATGATATAGCAGAGAATTGTTACCTCTATCTTAAGGCGATATCTCGGCACTGAGGTGGAGACGCCGTCCTGCTGATATACCTCCGTGCTGAGTGGAAACAGCTGTGTCCATTGATGGGTGACAGCTGTCACCCTGGCTGCTCCCGTAAGGCGGCAGCGCCCTCTGGTGCCTGGAGCCCGCACTCCAGGCAGGGCGCCCTCTTGTGGTGGTGGGCCAGCAGTACCTCCTCTTCTGGCGGCCCACACAACAGGACCCCCCCCTCAACGGGCGCCTCCTGGCGCACGGCCGGGCTTGTCCGGATGGCGACGGTAGAAGTCGGCCAGGAGGGCCGGGTCCAGGATGAAGCCCTTCTTCACCCAGGAGCGTTCCTCGGGACCGTACCCCTCCCAATCCACCAGGTACTGAAAACCCCGGCCCATTCGACGGACGTCGAGGAGCCGGCGCACAGTCCAAGCCGGTTCCCCGTCGATGATCCGGGCAGGAGGTGGTGCCGGACCTGGGGTGCAGAGGGGTGAGGTGTGGTGAGGCTTGATCCTTGACACGTGAAATACGGGGTGGATCCGCAGCGAGGCCGGAAGCTGGAGCCTCACTGCGGCGGGATTGATGACTTTGAGGATCTTGAAGGGACCGATGTATCGTTCTTGGAGTTTGGGGGAGTCCACTTGTAGGGGAATGTCCTTGGTGGACAACCACACTTCCTGCCCAGGACGATACTTGGGGGCCGGGGCCCGCCGCCGGTCTGCATGTTTCTTCGCCCTCGTCCGGGCCTTTAACAAAGCAGAGCGGGCGGCACGCCACACCCGACGGCACTTCCGTAGGTGGGCCTGGATCGAGGGCACACCGACCTCTCCCTCGACCACCGGAAACAAGGGGGGCTGATACCCCAAGCACACCTCAAACGGGGAGAGGCCGGTGGCGGATGACACTTGGCTGTTGTGGGCGTACTCGATCCAGGCCAGGTGGGTACTCCAGGCTGTCGGGTGCGCGGCTGTCACACAGCGTAGTGTCTGCTCCAATTCTTGGTTGGCCCGCTCTGCTTGCCCGTTGGTCTGGGGGTGATACCCGGACGAAAGGCTGACCGTGGCCCCCAGTTCCCGGCAGAAGCTCCTCCAAACGTGTGAGGTAAACTGGGGACCGCGATCGGAAACGATGTCTGATGGTATTCCATGCAGACGGACGACGTGGTGGACCAGGAGGTCCGCTGTCTCCTGGGCCGTTGGGAGCTTCGGGAGGGCCACGAAGTGGGCCGCCTTGGAGAAACGGTCCACTACCGAAAAGACGACGGTGTTGCCCTGGGACGGCGGGAGACCCGTGACAAAGTCCAAGCCGATGTGGGACCAGGGGCGATGAGGCACGGGCAGTGGCTGTAGCAGCCCTGAGGTCTTTCGGTGGTCGGCCTTGCCCCTGGCGCAGGTGGTACAGGCCTGGACGTAGTCCCGGACGTCGGCCTCCAGGGACGCCCACCAGAAGCGTTGCCGGACGACTGCCACGGTCCTTTGCACCCCAGGGTGACAGGAGAGCTTAGAACCGTGACAGAAGTCCAGGACTGCAGCCCTAGCCTCTGGTGGGACGTATAGTCTGTTCTTTGGTCCGTTTCCGGGGTCCGGGTCACGGGTCAGGGCCTCCCGGACGGTCTTCCCCACGTCCCAGGTGAGGGCGGCCACGATAGCGGACTCCGGGATGATGGGATCCGGGGGATCCGACGGTTCCGTTTTGACTTCGACTTCGTGCACCCGGGACAATGCATCCGATCTTTGATTCTTGGTCCCGGGACGGTAGGTAATCCGGAAGTCAAAACGGCCAAAGAACACTGACCAGCGGGCTTGCCTGGGGTTCAGCCGCTTGGCGGTCCTGATATACTCCAGGTTCCGATGGTCAGTGAAAACCGTGAATGGCACGGCTGTTCCCTCCAACAGATGTCTCCACTCTTCGAGGGCCTCTTTCACAGCAAGGAGTTCCCGATTGCCGACGTCATAATTCCGTTCAGCGGGGGTCAACCTGTGGGAAAAATAGGCACACGGGTGAAGAACCTTATCGGTCTTCCCGCTCTGGGAGGGCACCGCTCCTATCCCTGAGTCCGAGGCATCCACTTCAACCACTAACTGGCGGCTAGGATCGGGCTGCACCAGAACTGGTGCAGACGAAAAGCGCCGTTTCAACTCCTTGAACGCGGCTTCGCACCGATCCGACCAGGTGAAGGGGACTTTTGGTGAGGTCAGGGCTGTCAGGGGGCTAACTACCTGACTGTAGCCCTTAATGAACCTCCTGTAGAAATTAGCAAAGCCGAGGAACTGTTGCAGCTTCCTACGGCTTGTGGGTTGGGGCCAATCTCTCACCGCCGCAACCTTGGCCGGATCAGGGGCGACGGAGTCGGAGGAGATGATAAACCCCAGGAAGGACAAAGAAGTGCGGTGGAATTCACACTTCTCGCCCTTCACAAACAGGCGGTTCTCCAACAACCGCTGCAGGACCTGACGGACATGCCGGACATGAGTCTCAGGATCCGGGGAAAAGATGAGTATATCGTCTAGATACACGAAGACGAACCGGTGCAGGAAGTCCCGCAAGACATCGTTTACCAACGCTTGGAAAGTCGCGGGAGCATTAGTGAGACCGAACAGCATGACCAGGTACTCAAAATGACCTAACGGGGTGTTAAATGCCGTCTTCCATTCGTCTCCCTTCCGGATCCGAACCAAATGATACGCATTCCTAAGATCAAGCTTGGTGAAGATTGTGGCTCCATGCAAGGGGGTGAACACTGAATCCAACAAGGGCAACGGGTATCGGTTGCGAACCGTGATTTCGTTCAACCCCCTGTAATCAATGCATGGACGAAGCCCGTTGGATTTATGTATATATGGATATGTCAGTTATCACACATTCTTTTATTATACATTCTTCTAGTCTATATTCCTTATATTATACATTCTTTTATTAATACTTTAGTAATGGAAATAAACTCATTGTATCTGTTAGAAGTCTGCTGCTGACTTCTTGATGACCTCTTGATAAAGTATGTTACAAATGAATGATTACATGAGTTGTTTTTATCCTTGCAGTTAGAGAGAAAAAGGAACTTATGTGATGTCGCAAAGCGAGGTCAGAAGAGTTGATGTCCAAAACAACTTATCAAACCATTAAAAATATAATAAAATATAAAATAAATAATAAGGAATGAAAATGTTTGTATATGATCATATGAATTGCTTTTGTGCAAAAGAATTGTAAAGATTGAATATGATTCCAAAAGAAAGTATGCTGTATTGCAAATTGTGTTACTAGCTGTGTTGCCAAATGATGTTTCTACTGCACGCATGTGGTTTCAACCACAGGAAAGAACAAAAGGTTAACCGACATGTGCTGACTGAAGATAACACCTGAAGAACGGAGCCCAGGAGAGAAGTCCTGACCGCACCTTCCCCAAACCAGTAGCCTGAGGTCGCAGAAACCAGAAGTCGCAAATCTTGCTCAACTGTAGTTGCAAGACCTGTTTATGATTGCTCAACTGCTTATGCCACGTATGCTGACAACCGCACCTGTATGACGTCCTAATAAAAAGAGCGAGAGTGCAGCCAGAGTTTAGTGCAGTTTGGAGATTGTTAGAATAGTTTGTCTCTGTGCTGCACTCCTCGCGAGCATTTACAATTGAATTCTACTCTCTGACTCTTATTTGACTGTTGTGTCTTTCTCTGTTACAGTTTTATGATGTTTAGGTGGTTTTAAACCTAACATTACTTTGGTCCTTCGAGCCGGAGGTCAACATACCTGAAGGGTTCCAGCGGACGAGACTGACACCAGGAAAATCCTTGGCCAAGGTACCGAGACCCTTTGACGGGACTGGCTCGGTCCGCCGGCTGGGATCCGGAAGGTTGAAGACTAATCCGTGAGGGGAAGACAGCGGTTGAGTGAGTAGAATTTTAATTGAAAAACAAACTATAAGTATGTGTGGTGACAGGTAGTCACATAAACGGACAGGACAGTGAATAGTGACAGGAAGTCATGTTAAAACCCTGAGAATTCTAGACAATGTCAGGTAATGTTAAACGCAGTTAAACCCCGTAAGGGTGAACAGAATCCTCTAGTATCGAACTAGTTAAACTCTGTATTCGGAGGCACGGGCTCCTCTGGCGTCTAAATTAATACCGGTGAAAAAGTGTGACAGTGTAATAAAGGTGACTGAATGAGAGTGACGGGTCATTAGATCCTCCTCTATATAAAATTACGGGAAAGTAAACAGCGACCACTGGTCAGAGGCAGAGGCAAGGATTTCCCGCTTCCTTCGGGGAGGAGAAAGGGAACTCACTGGCTGGTGGAAAATTAAATTCGCTGTCCCGTAAGAAGCACATAACCAGTGTTTAGAACACTGTAGGTGTTGAAAACCCACTGGTCTAAATTTTATCTTTATAAAAACAAAAAAAAAAATAAAAATAACGTAAAAATGGGGAAGTCAAACAGTAAGACACAAAGGCAGGCTCCGCGGGACCGTCTAGGTAACAAAGATTGGAAATTTATGGAACAAAAAGATCCTACACATGTCTCATATTTAGACACATGGATTACAAAACATGGATTCGACGGCCAAATAAACAGACCATCATTGTCAAAATTAAGAGAATCTATTAAAAAGAAAAACAAAAATGATGAGTGGAAAATGATGAAGGAGGGATGGAACAAAATTATTGCATGGGAGGAAGCTGCAGATCAAAGACGAGAAGGTGAGAGGAAGAGTAGGGAGAAAGACAGGGAAAAACAAAACAAGACTGAAGGAGGAAATTCAGAAATTTTCTTGCACAAAAAGGAGGACGATGAAACCACCTGTCCACCCATAAGAGTGCAAGTGTATGTTGAAGAAAGACGCGGAGAAAAGGAACAGATAAATGACACCAAATCAGAATCAAAACAAACTGAAAAAATGACTGATTCTACAAAACCAAGTCTGTATCCAGACCTGGAGCAACAAACGGATGACAAACCACCAGCATATCACTCACCGCCGCCCCAGAGACCAGTTACAAGGTCCTTGACACGATCTCGAGAAATTCTGTCCCCTCCCAGTGCACCTGAAGCATCAGGGTGGGATTGGGTTAAACTAAAGGGCTCAAAATCACCACCCGTATACTCACTTGATGGTACAGAACAGTACCCCATGATACAAGTAGCTAATCCAAATGTGGCGGTGGATCAAAGACCTACACTTTTGGTCTACCGCACTTGGACAATGGACGACATAAAGTCCGCATTAACAGGGGTGGCGGATCCTCAAGAAGATGTTGAACAGTGCTGTCGAGATTTAGAAAACCTCCGTGGTTCATATAATTTAGATGGCACGGAGGTCCAGCAGGTTTATATGGGAGCTTTAAAGAAATACTGGGGGGTTGTAAAAGGGGATTGGTCACCTGCAAGTGGCGACGGCACAGCTTTACCACATAATAGCGACATACTGACCCAGCGAGTGACAGCGTTACAAAAACGAATCAAAGAAAAATTCAAAAAACAAGCTAATTATGCTGATATTAATCGTACTAAACAAAAAGACGATGAACCTTTTGAAGATTACAAGTTAAGAATGGAAAAGGTTTTCCGTGCAAACAGTGGTCTAGTACCAGAGCAGGAAGAAGGAGTATACGAACAACAACTCAAAAACGCCCTCCATCAAAACAGCAAACAGGGAGTTAAACATTGGATTGAAAAACACATGATAAATTTTCCCACATCCACGTTAGATAACTATGTTGACCATGCTATGCATGCTGATAAGGTCCAAAGTCAGAAGAAAAATACAGGGAAAACACCTGCTGTTTTCCTGGCTGACCTGACCGATGATCCAAACGAGGACCTCTATTATCAAAGAGGATACCCGGATCGTGGTCAACAAGGCCGAGGGAATTTCAAGGAAGATTTCAGGAAGGACGCCGACACATAGAACAGAGAGGTGGACCTCCACGTTGGAGTCAAAATAGCGACAGATTCAATGACAGGGGAAATCAGAAGAGACAGGACTTTCCACCACCAACAGGGCCGCGACAGTGTTGGATCTGTAATGAGGAAGGACACATCTCTCGGGACTGTCCTCGCAGAGGACAAAACACACATCAGAGTAAATGACTAACCGACCAATCACCAAAATTAGGTCTAGACATGCCTGTTGATCTTGATCTGCAGGAACTCATGTCAGTTGAAAGTGTCCGACCAGAAATAACGCTTTTGGTGAATGGACACTCTGTGTCCTTCTTGTGCGATTCAGGTGCCTGTAAGACAACCTGTAATGTGAAGATTCCTGGTGTCCATCGCGGAAGCGAAATATATTGGGTTCGATCAGCAAATGGGAAAATTACACCAGTCCCACTGTCTGACCCAATATGGCTGCGGGACCCTGAGGGACAATCATGTTACATGCCTATTTTACTGATGCCTGAATGTCCAGTTAATCTGTTGGGCAGAGATGGACTTTGTCAACTGAGACTAGCACTGGTGCCTCAGGGGAATAATATGATTGTGAAGCGAAAAAATGATTTACAACCTACAGATCTTAATGTCCTGACCACTGATGCAACTGATAAGTTTTATTACACATTGGATATTCCAAATGTTGAACCGCAAAACTTTGCTTCTTTACTCCTAAATTGGGGAAGGGACACCCTAACACAGGTCCAGGACGAAATGTCAGCAGAACAACTCCACATAACTATGTGGTACAAAAATACGCCAGGTCCCGACTTGCAATATGAAACCACCTTACGCACTCTTCCTACTCCACGACCGTTGGTGACCTATATCTACAGTGATGGGATCTCCAACGCGGCGTGCGGAGTGGAACAGTTATCGGACGCTGTGATGCATTTGTACAAACAAAGCGGGCCACCACACGTTTCCCTGTTCAAAGATTCTGTTGTCCCTTGGCATTGCTTATCAGCACTAGTGGACATGGGACAAAAAACCACCAATTGGGTGAGGAAAACTAGGGATATTTGGGAAAGCCCTCAGACAGGGTTGACTAGGACTCAAATTTATCTTCCAATCGACGCTCCTGTTGGAGTTCATACTGATGATAGCTCTGATGCATGAAATTTTGTACTAACTCAAGAAGAGCAGTCACTCCTTACGGAAGTACCGCCACATTTGTGGTCTTCAGGGCCAACTGATGTTGGACTAGTCAAGGGAGCACTACCTGTAGTCATCAGGCCAAAGACTGAATACAGACCTTGTATCAGACAATATCCATTAAAACCCGATGCATTGGAAGGCATCAAACCCGTCATAGCAGATCTTATTCAAGCAAAGGTCATTGTGGAGTGTCCTGATTCACCATGCAACACTCCAATTTTTCCGGTGAAAAAGGCAGCTCCTTCCACTGGTTGGAGAATGGTCCAGGACTTGCAGGCTGTTAATAATGCTGTAGTCCAGAGGGCACCTTGTGTACCTGACCCACATACATTGCTGAATTCTCTTCGACCTGATGCTACGTTCTTCACGGTTGTGGACATCAGCAATGCCTTTTTCTCCGTTCCTGTAGACAAGGATAGTCAGTTCTGGTTTGCTTTCACCTTTGCGGGAAAGCGATACACGTTTACTCGCCTACCGCAGGGCTATTGTGAAAGTCCCACAATTTATTTGCAAGTAATGTCTGCCAGCATGGCATCCTTTGTTCCACCAGGAAACAGTCAAATTCTCCTGTATGTTGATGATATTTTGCTGGTCTCACCCGATAAAACAACATGTGTAGGAGACACTCTTGCTCTATTATTCCACCTGGCGAAAGAAGGTCACAAAGTCAGTAAGAATAAATTGCAGTTGTGGAAAAATGAAGTAAAGTATTTGGGTCACAATTTGAGTTGTGAAGGACGAACAATCGTAGCAGACAGGAAAACAGCCATTCTACAGGCCCCCAAACCACTGACTAAACGACAAGTGATGTCCTTTTTGGGCCTGACAAACTATTGCAGAAGTTGGGTGCCTGACTATGCACAAATTGTGCACCCTTTAAACAGATTAATGTACACTGAAGACATTTCAATGAACACAACTGTTAAATGGACCTCTGAAGCAGAAGACGCATTTTCAAAAATAAAACAAGCATTAACCTCTGCAGCTGCTTTGGCACTTCCAAATTATAACAAAACTTTTGTACAAATGATTGACTGTAAGGGCCACTTTATGACTTCCGTACTCACACAGCAACATGGAACCAAACTCCGCCCAGTTGCGTACTACTCTGCCAAATTGGATAGTGTGGCTTGCGCCCTCCCCCATTGTGTACGTGCTGTTGTGGCAGCATCAATGGCTGTGGAATGCAGTGCTGGCGTAGTCCTCTTCCACCCACTAATCCTCAAAGTGCCACACGCAGTGTCGGCATTGCTGCTACAAACCAACATGACCTTTTTATCACCGGCACGCCATCTGTCTTGCATGGCCACGCTGCTGTCCCAACCGCATGTCACAATCGAACGATGCACCACACTGAATCCTGCAACTTTGATTCCACTTCCTGATGACGGGGAACCACATGACTGTCTAGATTCGACTCAGACTGTAGCAAAATCCAGACCGGACTTACAAGACACGCCCCTGACACTTGGCGATGTAGTTTTCGTGGATGGATCTTCTAGGAAGAATGATATGGGCATAACTTTAACAGGTTATGCTGTAGTCACAAATACTCGCGTTCTGCGAGCCGAGCGCCTGCCACCACATTTCTCGTCTCAGGCTGCAGAGCTAATTGCTCTCTCACATGCCTGCACCTTATATAAAGACAAACCAGTCACTGTTTACACTGACAGTCAATATGCATTTGCGTCCGTTCATGTATTTGCTCAACATTGGAAAAACAGGGGGATGGTGACCTCCACTGGTAAACCTGTCACACATGGAGAACAACTAAACCGCCTCCTGGCTGCTGTTCAGTTACCCTCCAAAATTGCAGTATGCAAATGTGCAGCTCACACAGGGAAATCTGACTCTGTATCTCAAGGAAATCATTATGCAGATATTTCTGCAAAGGCTGCTGCAGCAGGAGAGCTTAGTGTACTCCATGTTGACCCAGTACAGGACGTCACACTTCCTGTTGACAAACACAGTTTATCTTCTCAAGTTCTCTCTGATATGCAACATCAGAGTTCAGATGTAGAAAAGGACTTATGGACTAAACGCGGAGCTACTATCCGTGATGGCATTTATTGCTGACCATTGGGGAAACCCATTTTACCTAAAAATTTGTATAGATGGGCTGCCATATTGAGCCATGGAATTTCTCATGTCTCCACAAGGGGGATGATGAGCCAGATTAATGCCATCTATACAACCTTTGGATTTAACACGTACTCTAAACATTTTTGCAGAGCATGTCTCACGTGTGCCAAACACAACTCCCAAGGCAATTTGAGACCTAAAAGAGGAAAATTTCCCACTCCACAATATCCTTTTCAGGTTATACATATGGACTACATTCAACTAAGTAAAAGTGAGGGCAAAGAATATTGTTTAGTAATTGTGGATGCCTTTTCCAAATGGGTAGAACTTTTTCCAACCAAACGACCTGATGCATTGACTGTAGCCAAATCGTTATGCAAAAACATCATACCCCGCTATGGCATACCTGAACGAATCTATAGTGATAATGGCGCTCATTTTGTAAATGAAGTCATTAAAAACATAGGAACTATGTTTTGCATTGAACTAAAAAACCACTGTGCGTACCACCCTCAGAGCGCAGGATTAGTAGAAAGAACAAATGGAACAGTAAAAAACCGACTCAAAAAGACAATGGAAGAAACAGGGAGACCATGGACTCAGTGTCTTGAACTAGTACAGCTGTACATGAACATCACTAGTACTATAGGATTGACACCATTTGAGACCCTTTTTGGAAGACCATTTAAATTGCCTCACTTTAAAAGTCCCTGGGACATAGAAGATGAACCTAACCTAGCAGATTATATGAGAAAAATGCTCGAAAAACAGAAAACACCCACTGACGAAGAAACCCCCATCTCTCCACAGGACGACCTGTTGGTGAAACCGGGTGACTGGGTTCTAATCAGGAGCATCAAGAGGAAATGTTGGCATTCACCTAAGTGGGAAGGACCATATCAGGTCCTGTTGACAACCCCAACAGCCCTTAAAATAGCAGAGAGAGGAACTTGGGTACACCTCACACATGTTAAAAGGGTCATCTGGGCAAACCCGGTAATCAAGTAAGGGAAGTGAAGCAAAGTCTGGTAATAGTGTGGGATTCTGGTGTTAAGATCCAGGGTTGACACGAAAGCCAGTGAAGTTTTTACTGCCACTGACCTGAACTTAGGCTGACACCGGCTTTGACAAGATGGCCTTACCTAAACTGATGTGTATCACAGGAAGTATACAGGTGGTACTCCTGTTACTTATCTTTTGGGGATGGTACTCACGGATTTCACAACGGTACTCGTGTAAAAGAATACCCCTAAGGGGGAAATTGGCTGAAAATTGGACAATTGACACTGTAAATAGAACTGAACAGGTGATCCATGAGTATGATCCTACGGTTAACAATTATGATTATGACCCTGCAATTGATGATTATAATCGCAACAGAGTGAGACGCTCTTTTTGTAGGGGAGGATGTACTGGGACTGCTGGGGCCAGACAGTTCACTAATCCTTGCTCCCCGACTACAACTGATACAGTCATTACCAGAGACCTTTATGTCTGTTACAATGCCACTCAGTTTGTTTCAAAAATTGTTATACCTTTTTCAATCATACGGGTGGGAGGACAGGCCACTCCAGAAATGAGTTCCGGCACTCACTGGAAATGGCATGAATGGTATCTCTCCAGTGTTGATTGGGACCAAGATTGGGGAACAATTTTTACGTATACTGGTAGTGACTGGACACCATATCCTACCACCCAGCATGCCAAAGAGTGGAAGCGTAGACTAACTCTGACTCGACATGATAACCATCTCCTGCTGTCGTTTAATACTACTGATCAGCCGCTTCTAGAAAAACCTCCCAGAATACACTCATATACAGAGGCATCTTGTTATCATTTAACATTATTTGTGTACAGGCCCGGTGTTTACACTGACCCACATACCGACTTCTCAATTTGTACTAACATAACAAAACGAACTGACTCTTCTCCGACGACACCCACAGCGGTAGGACTGTCATTGGGTCCACAAACGTCTGTGACAAAAATTCAGATCATAAATGGGAAAATTGAAACCGATGATTGGTTTTTGGTGACCACAGGAATTAGTGGACAAAGAAACAATTGGTTGCTCATGGCAGAGCAGGCAGCAAAACCTGCCAAAAAAGACTGTGTAGTGTGCTTAGGGCCTCGTCCAATACTGCGTGTAGTACCAGCCCCTTTGACCTCCGATTGTTTGCTTGAAATTATGGTGAACACGTTCATTCCTTTAAATCACAGGTGCATAAGTTGGGATACCATCTATCCTGTGGCCAACATGGCCAAAAATAAACCCCTGTTCTCTGAAGATGTGGCAGAGGGAAATTTTACCTGTGTTAAGCTTCCAGGTACTGGTCAAAAGTTAGGGGAACTAAATGAGACCGTGTGGTGTAGCCACACTCTCACACCACCAAGCCCTTTTAAACCCATTGCTAGAAGCGATGTGTGGTGGTGGTGTGGAGATAATAGGATTTTTGATAGATTACCAAACGATGCCTCGGGTCACTGTACTCTAGTATCATTCCTTTTGCCTGTACAAGTGTTGCCCATGACTGGTGAAGAACTAACTTTAAATGCCAAAGCAGTCGTCCCTGAACATTGGACCCGCACTAAGCGAAACGCATGGAAGACTGCTGGAGATCCAACTTACACTGACGCCATAGGGGTCCCTAGAGGGGTTCCAGATGAGTATAAATTAGCTGATCAGATCGCAGCTGGTTTTGAATCCTCTATTTGTTGGTGGTGTACTGTTAACAAAAATGTAGATAGGATCAATTACATCCATTACAATGTTCAAAGATTAAGCAATTGGACTGAGGAAGGATTCCGAGCAGTGCGCTCCCAACTAGCCGCCACATCCTTGATGGCATTCCAGAACCGCATAGCCCTTGACATGCTGTTGGCTGAAAAGGGTGGGGTTTGCGCCATGTTTGGAGAACAGTGTTGTACGTTCATTCCAAACAATACAGCGGCTAATGGCAGCCTGACCCTGGCTATCGAGGGTCTGCGCACCCTGAATCATAAAATGAAGGAGCACAGCGGAGTTAACACTGCGTTTTGGGACTCGTGGTTGGATATGTTTGGGAGATATCGCACGTTAGTCTCATCTGCACTCATCTCTATTGCTGTCTTTGCTGCTATTTTGACCTTGTGTGGATGTTGTTGTATACCCTGTCTACGATCTCTAATCACTAGAATGATCACCACTGCTATCTCACCAGCAGGAAAAGACAATGCTCAGATGTACCCCCTCTTAGGAGACAACCCTGACACAGATGATAAAGAAGGCTGCTGTCATGATGACTTTGATGACAGCGTGCACTTGCCCGACCTGTTCCCAGACCCAGGTGACTACGGTGAACCTGATGACGACAATGACCTCCAAGCCTCCCGAGTGTAAATGCACCCTTACCACTGTTGGATGATCCCACAACTGAAAATCTGAAAAGAAGTGGTTGTTGGAATAAATTTTGTTCATGGGTGAATGTTCTATACCGTAAGAATGCATGATAAACAGGGGGGAAATGTTGGATTTATGTATATATGGATATGTCAGTTATCACACATTCTTTTATTATACATTCTTCTAGTCTATATTCCTTATATTATACATTCTTTTATTAATACTTTAGTAATGGAAATAAACTCATTGTATCTGTTAGAAGTCTGTTGCTGACTTCTTGATGACCTCTTGATAAAGTATGTTACAAATGAATGATTACATGAGTTGTTTTTATCCTTGCAGTTAGAGAGAAAAAGGAACTTATGTGATGTCGCAAAGCGAGGTCAGAAGAGTTGATGTCCAAAACAACTTATCAAACCATTAAAAATATAATAAAATATAAAATAAATAATAAGGAATGAAAATGTTTGTATATGATCATATGAATTGCTTTTGTGCAAAAGAATTGTAAAGATTGAATATGATTCCAAAAGAAAGTATGCTGTATTGCAAATTGTGTTACTAGCTGTGTTGCCAAATGATGTTTCTACTGCACGCATGTGGTTTCAACCACAGGAAAGAACAAAAGGTTAACCGACATGTGCTGACTGAAGATAACACCTGAAGAACGGAGCCCAGGAGAGAAGTCCTGACCGCACCTTCCCCAAACCAGTAGCCTGAGGTCGCAGAAACCAGAAGTCGCAAATCTTGCTCAACTGTAGTTGCAAGACCTGTTTATGATTGCTCAACTGCTTATGCCACGTATGCTGACAACCGCACCTGTATGACGTCCTAATAAAAAGAGCGAGAGTGCAGCCAGAGTTTAGTGCAGTTTGGAGATTGTTAGAATAGTTTGTCTCTGTGCTGCACTCCTCGTGAGCATTTACAATTGAATTCTACTCTCTGACTCTTATTTGACTGTTGTGTCTTTCTCTGTTACAGTTTTATGATGTTTAGGTGGTTTTAAACCTAACATTTTTTACCCACAAAAAAGAAACCCGCACCCATCGGAGAGGTGGAATTCCGGATCAACCCGGCGGCTAATGAGTCCCGGATGTAGGTCTCCATAGCTTCGTCAGCAGGGGGAGCCGTAGGTGCACGGAGCGCAGGAACAGAGGAGCGTGGGGAGGGCGGAGCTCGGTCGGAACCGGAAGGGAGAGGGACGACGCGTGCCTGACCACGCCCTTCGCCTCGTTCCCGACGGCGTTCTTCTAACCGGTTGTCAAGTCGTATAACCAGATCGATGAGCCCATCTAAATCCCGCGGTTCGTTCTTCGCCACCAGATGCTCTTTTAGGACCAGTGACAGTCCGTTTACAAAGGCGGCGCGGAGGGCAGTGCTATTCCAGCCGGATCTCGCCGCCGCGATGCGGAAGGCGACTGCATAGGCAGCTGCGCTCCGACGCCCCTGTCTTATTGACAGTAGCGCGGTTGAAGCGGTCTCTCCTCTATTGGGATGGTCGAACACTGTTCTGAGCTCCCGCACAAACCCATCGTACGTGTGAAGGAGCCGTGAGTTCTGCTCCCAGAGCGCTGTAGCCCAAGCGCGTGCCTCCCCGCGAAGCAGGTTTATTACATAAGCTACTTTGCTAGCGTCAGTCGCGTACATCACGGGACGCTGTGCGAAGACGAGCGAACACTGCATCAAAAAATCCGCGCACGTCTCCACACAGCCTCCGTACGGTTCTGGAGGGCTTATGTATGCTTCTGGGGACGGAGGGAGGGGCCGTTGAACGACCAGAGGAACGTCACTATCACGCGCAGGATCCACGGGAGGGAGAGCCGCAGCGGCGCCCGGGGGGCGCGCTTCCACTTGTGCGGCGAGAGCCTCCACCCTGCGGTTTAGGAGAACATTCTGCTCGGTCATTAAATCCATCCGAGTAGTGAAAGCGGTGAGGATCCGCTGCAACTCACCGATTACCCCTCCCGAAGACGCCGACGCGCCCTGTTCTTCCATTGGCCGTTCAACAGCCGGTTGACGCCCCTCGGGATCCATGACGCTGGCCGAGATATCCTGTTGTGAAAGTGTAGGAACACGGACCCACAACAGGGGGCGCAAATGAACGGACAATGGAGAAGGTAAATAACAAGGTTTTACTGTTGTGGAACGTGCACAACCAATACAACAATTGACAATTTGGGGTTAAACCGAATTCCACTGGTGTCGTGTGGGCAGGCTCGAAGGTAGGAGACGTCCGTCCAAGTCGAACCGGAACCACCCAGATTTCCTCTGCCACCGAACCCTGGAAATACTGGAACCGCCAAGTCCCGAATTCCCAGGTGGCCACTGCCTCCGCTCGTCGGATCCGGTACTGCTGGCAAGAGAACAAACACACAGGAGTGGATGCGGCTGCACCCAGTAACACAGAGAGGGGAGAAGCTGTCTCCACCTCACGTCACAAAACTGCAGGAAGGTGAGTACTTATCTTTGAGTAGACAGCTGTCCTGCAATGCTCAGAAAAGGCAATATGATATAGCAGAGAATTGTTACCTCTATCTTAAGGCGATATCTCGGCACTGAGGTGGAGACGCCGTCCTGCTGATATACCTCCGTGCTGAGTGGAAACAGCTGTGTCCATTGATGGGTGACAGCTGTCACCCTGGCTGCTCCCGTAAGGCGGCAGCGCCCTCTGGTGCCTGGAGCCCGCACTCCAGGCAGGGCGCCCTCTTGTGGTGGTGGGCCAGCAGTACCTCCTCTTCTGGCGGCCCACACAACAAAATTATGAGGAAAAGACAAAAAGTTCACCCCAGAATGCAGGGAATACAGTCTTGCCCCAAATGAAGGAGTTCAAGTGCCTCAGGGTCTTGTTCACGAGAGGACAATGGAGTGTGAGATTGGCCGGCGAATCGGTGCAGCAGAGGCTGTATGGCATTCCCTCTACTGTACTGCTGTGACAAAACGGGAGCTGAGCCAAAAAGGTAAAGTTCTTGATCTACTGGACAATATTCTTTCGTACTCTCACCTATGATCATGAGGGTTGGGTCATGACCGAAAGAACTAGACTGCAGGTACAAGCGGCCAAAATGGGCTTCCTTAGGAGGGAGGCTGGTGTCTCCCTTAGAGACAGGGTGAGATGCTTGGTCATCCGTGGGGAGCTCGGAGTAGAGCCGCAGCTCCTTCGCATTGAAAGGAGCCAGCTGAGGTGGTTCAGTCATGTGGTAAGGATGGACCCTGGGCGCCTCCCTAGGGAGGCGTTCCAACATGTCCATCTGGGAGGAGACCCCTGGGAAGACCCAGGACTAGGTGGAGATATTATATCTCCACACTGGCTTGGGAATGCCTTGGGATCTCCCAATCAGGGGTGGTCAATGTGGCCCAGGAAAGGGAAGTCTGGGGTCCCCGGATAAGTGGTTGAAAATGAGTGAGATGACTGACTACTAGTTGAGCAAACACACCTGACTGAAAAAAATAAATGAGTATCTTTAATTTTATTGTTTCTTCCGTAAGTGGAAGAGGACTTACGACCCCAATGCCAATGAAGTTGAGACGTTGTGTAAAATGTAAATAAAAGAATACAATGATTTGCAAATCGTCTTCAACCTATATTCAACTGAATACACCAGAAAGTAGGGTGTCGGAAAAAATCGAGTCACGTCCGAATCGCAATTCTTATTTATTACAATTCTGAATCGATCCAAAATGTCCAGGAATCGATTTTTAAAAAGCTTTTTTTTTTTAATTTTCTTGCTTACTCGCTGCGTGTACTGTTTGTCAGGCAACAGCTTCCGTACTACAGCGTCCCCACGGGGGGGGGGGGGGGGGGGGTCCGGCATGCTTCAAACACTCATGAGCTGCAGAGTTCAGTGGCTGTAGCTTAGCATGGCAGACGAAGAGCTAATTCAGCCAGCACCGTCTTTGCTGAAGGCAAATGTTTGGGCGCATTTTGGATTTTATTATTTGCTGCATAAGAAGGAGATGACTTATGCAGTGTGCAAAATCTGCAAAATGAAAGTCAAGTACTTCGGAAACACTTCAAATCCGCAAGCCCACATGCTACGTCATCACCCGGAGCTAAAAGACGGGAGCAGCGTTGTCTGCCGACTACTGACCAGCGCTTCGCTAAACTGCCAGCCAACTCCGAACGAGCAAAGCAGATAAGTAAATTTACATCTAGAATCACTTGATTAACATTGTAAAGCTGCATTTTCTTAAACATAAACATTTTTTAAGTAATACGTATAGCTATTTCTCAGAGCTCTTTGAATAGAAAATCAATTCTGAATCAAATCGTCACCCCAAGAATCGGAATCAAATCGAATTGTGAGTTGTTGAACGATTCACATCCCTACCAGAAAGACAAGATAATTAATGTTCAAACTGATAAACTTTGTTTTTGTGCAAATACTTGCTCATTTTGAAATGGATGCATGCAACACGTTTCAAAAAAGCTGGGACAGTGGCACGTTACATCACCTTTCCTTCTGACAACACTCAATAAACATTTGGGAACTGAGGACACTAACTATTGAAGCTTTGTAGGTGGAATTCTTTTCCATTCTTGCTTGATGTACAACTTCAGTTGTTCAACAGTCCAGGGTCTCCGTTGTCATATTTTGCGCTTCATAGTGCGCCACACATTTTCAAAGGGCGACACATCTGGACTGCAGGCAGGCCAGTCTACTACCCGCACTCTTTTACTACAATGTCACGCTGTTGTAACGTGTGCAGAATGTGGCTTGGCATTGTCTTGCTGAAATAAGCAGGGACATCCCTGAAAAAGGCATTGCTTGGATGGCAGCATGTGTTGCTCCAAAAACTGGATGTACCTTTCAGCATTGATGGTGCCATCACAGATGTGTAAGTTACCCATGCCATGGGCACTAACACACCCCCATACCATCACAGATGCTCGCTTCTGAACTTTGCGCTGGTAACAATCTGGATAGTCTTTTCCTCTTTTGTCCAGAGGACACGACGTCCATGATTTCCAAAAACAATTTGAAATGTGGACTCATCAGACCACAGCACACTTTTCCACTTTGCATCTGTCCATTTCAAATGAGCTCTGGCCCAGAGAAGGCAGCCGCACTTCTGGATGTTGTTGATATATGGCTTTCGCTTTGCATGGTAGAGTTTTAACTTGCATTTCTAGATGTTGCGACAAACTGTGTTAACTGACAATGGTTTTCTGAAGTGTCCCTGAGCCCACGCAGTAAGATCCTTTACACAATGTTGGTTTTTAATGCAGTGCAGCCCGAGGGATCGAAGGTCACGGGCATTCAATGTTGGTTTTCGGCTTTGCCACTTACGTGTAGAAAGTTTTCCAGATTCTCTGAATGTTCTGATTATATTATGGACTGTACATGATGGAATCCCTAAATTCCTTGCAATTGAACATTGAGAAACATTGTTCTTAAATTGTTGGACTATTTTTTGATGCAACTGTTCACAAAGTGGTGATCCTCGCCCCATCTTTGCTTGTGAACAGCTGAGCATTTTGGGGATGCTCCTTTTATACTCAATCATGGCATTCACCTGTTTCCAATTAGGTGTTGTTTGAGCATTCATCAACTTTCTCAGTCTTTTGTTGCCCCATCCCAACTTTTTTGAAACATGTTGTAGGCATCCATTTCAAAATGAGAAAACATTTGCACAAAAAATAAAGTTTATCAGTTTGAACATTAAATATCTTGTCTTTGTGGTGTATTCAATTGAATATAGGTTGAAGAGGATTTGCAAATCGTTGTATTGTTTTTATTTGCATTTTACAAACGTCCCAGCTTCATTGGAACTGGGGTTGTACTTTGGCTTTACATCAGGAATACACTGTGACGGGAAGAGAAGAGAGTGACGTGGGAAGGAGGGGTCTGAGGTAATGCGGTGGGGGAATAGGGAGGGTTATGGTTAGGGGAAGGGAAGGGAAAGTGACATTAGGACTCTACAGTGATGTGGGGGGTGTGGTTAGGAGAAGGGAGAGTGATGCAGGGGTATGGAGAGTTATGGATAGGGGTAGAGTGACACAGGGGGTCTGGGGGGTTATGGTAGGGAAGGGAGAGTGATGCAGGGGGTCTAGGGGGAGTTACTGTTAGGTTTAGGGGAAGAGAGAAGGTTAGATTATGGTTAGAAATAACCATCAAAAAAAAAAACCAAAAAAAAAAAAACGCATCTAAGATATTAAAAACCCAGTGACCCGTTAAAGTGGGTCATGTGATGACGTCACCACGCTCGACCAATCACAGCATGTTCCAGACAAATAGCCAAAGGGCCGTTCCCCTCAATGTGGATCAGTAAAATTATGTGATTATGGTTGACAGATGTATTTTGACCCTTATCTGTGGTGAGAGCACGTGTTATATTAAATGGTATGTATAAAAGTAAACTGTGTTCTGTCCATGTAGCGTGATAAGCAGAACAGTATGCATCATGGCATACAACAAAATTATTTACTATCTTTGTTTGTATAAGGAGATATGAAGTTATTATTAGTATTATGTGAAGTTAGCAAAATAGCAAATTAGCTATGAGACATACTGCTCCAACTACTTTATGTTCATGAATGAATGAAACGATTCCCCCTATGTATTTAAGTTGCCTGCTGTTATTAAAGTTACTCAGAGATGTTTCTGTGTAGGCTCTCAGTTGTCCAGGTGGTTTCCATAGTAGAAAAGCTTTCTTCTCTACAAGAGTCAAGACAGAAGTCAGACTACCAGAGCTTAGCTGAGGAAGCTTCTGCGATTTGAAGCGAAACGTCCTCGCGTCAAGCAACCCAGTTCAGTCGAAGCTTCTCTACTTACTCAGAGATAACTGATCACCTTAAAGCCTGCTAACAGCTAGCAACGCAAGGAGCAAAATGACAGCTCGGTAGCTATTCTAACTTTAATATATATCGTTACAATCACTCTGTCCTAGTTAAAACAACAAAAAGTAATAAAATGTTTCTCACAGAAAACATACGAGACGACAGCAGCATGTACGTGGTATAACTTCTTCGTGTTTAATGGCGGCCGCGGTGTAACTGTTCAGTGAGGCCCGTGGTGTACTGCATACCACACATACAGTTCCGTTTACTTAAAAAAACAAACATTAAAATAGTTACTGCATAGCGTAAAAATATAAATGCAACACTTTCTTTGCTCCCATTTTTCATAAACTTAACTCAAAGCTCAAACATTTTCTATACACACAAGACTTATTTCTCTCAAATATTCTTCACAAATCTGTCTAAATCTGTGTTCGTGAGTACTTCTCCTTTGGCAAGATAAACTATCGCACCTCACAGGTGTGGCATATCAAGATGCTGATTAGACATCATAATTATTGTACCGGTGTGCCTTATGCTGGCCACAATAAAAGGCCACTCTGAAATGTGCAGTTCTGCCTTTTGGGGGGGGGGGGGGGGGGGGGGGGCAGATAACCAGTCAGTACCTGGTGTGACACTCATTTGCCTCACACAGTGCAACACACCCCCTTCCCATAGGGTTGATCGGTAGCCAGACGCCACTGAATGTGAGCATTTGCCCACTCAAGTCAGTTACGATGACGAACTGCAGTCAGGTCGAGACCCCGCTGAGGACGACTAGCATGCAGATGAGCTTCCCTGAGATGGTTTCTGACAGTCTGTGTAGAAAATCTTTGGTTCTGCAAACTGATTGATGCAGCAGCTGTCCAAGTGGCTAGTCTCAGTTGATCTTGGAGGTGAACATGGTGGATGTGGGGTTCCTGGGCTGGTGTGGTCACATGTGGTCTGTGGTTGTGAGGTGGTTGTGAATGTACCGCCAAAGTCTCTGAAACACCTTTGAAGATGGATTATGGTAGAGAAATTAACATTCAATTCATGGGCAACAACTCTGGTGGACATTTCTGCAGTCAGCATGCCATTTACACGCTCCCTCAAAACTTGCGTCACCTGTGACATTGTGCTGTGTGATAAAACTGAACATTTTTAGAGTGGCCTTTTATTTTGGCCAGCCTAAGGCACACCTGTGCACTAATCATGCTGTCTAATCAGCATCCTGATATGCTACACCTGTGAGGTGGGATGGATTATCTCACCAAAGGAGAAGTGCTCACGAACACAGATTCAGACACATTTGTCAAGAATATTTGAAATAGGTCTTTTGTGTACATACAAAAATGTTTTAGATCTTTGAGTTCAGCTCATGAAAAATGGGAGCAAAAACAAAAGTATTGCTTTCATGTTTTTGTTCAGTGCATGTAGCATGCACACATTATTCATGTTTGGATGCCACCCTCTATTTCAAAATCGTTACAAAAAACCCAAATGTAGTCTCAAAACTAAACAGGCATATAATAAAGACAAATTAATAAAAAAAAAAAAAAGAAAATTAAAAGCTGATGTACTCGATCATCTGATGCCACTTTTCCTGTATAATATCCCACAGACAGTGTTGTATAAAGTACCGGAAAAATCACACTTAAGTAAAAGTACAGATACCCATTTAAAAAATGACTTTGGTAGAAGTTCAAGTAACTGATTGAAATGCTACTCAAGTAAAAGTCTTAAAGTATCTAGTATTTATTGTACTTAAGTATGACAAGTAATGTACAACTAAATGTACTCAAGTATTGAAACTAAAAGTAAATGTTAATAATCAAAAACGGACTGTTTTTTTTAATAAAAAGTTTATCTAGGCTTGTAAATGACTGGTAGTATTAGTCAAAATACTGAAAATTGTGTACATCACACAAAACACTTCAGAAACAAGGTTTCAAAACCTAAACGAGAGTAGGCTACTCACTAGGTGTTCACAGGAAACAGTTATTTATTTCTATAAGTATTTAATGAGACAATCCAGTTTGGAGTTGTCATCGATCGAGCATACAGAACAAATGGCTGAGCAACTACCAGTCTTTTGACATCAGTGTTCTGACAGCCAAGTGAAATCATCTTCTGTTGAAGACTTTTAACATTATTTTTCATGTATGTGTTGGAAAGCTGCAAAATTACTGCCCCGGGACCTTCCAGAAACTCCAGAAGTTCTGAAGAATTCAGCTCAAGAGAAGCTTTTAAGTGATCCACATTTGTCACAATTCTATTTGTGCTTTGGATGAAAATGTAGTTATTTCTGGATATAACTGTTTTGACAAACTCCAATGGATAGTTTCCACCGAGCTCCACACGTTTTCTAGACACTTGACCATCTGCACATTCAGCATCAAAGTGTTGGAGAGTGTCCGCGGTGCTGCAGAAAACAGTCGATGGAGAAGTTTGGACTCCAGTCCCAGGGAGATCATAAAAGCTATGTTTCTCTTCAAGTTGTCATTATCGCTTGTTCGAAAGAAAGTCTCAGGTGAGTGGTCCAGAATACTCAAAATTGCTTCATCTGAATGAAAAATGTTTTTCCAAATAGCCCAACACTTGTGCAAATGTTCAACTGAGCATGTGATAGCGCAGGAATAACGGCATATGATGCCGGCAATCATTTTGTGGCTGGCACCTTTGTCCTGCAAAAACTGCACATGGTCTCTCTCACTGGTGGAAGCTTTATGAAGCACACCAGGCTGACGCTGGCGAACCTTATTCACATCAACACCCAAATGTTTCAGGTTCAGCAGCACAGACTGATTCTCTTTGATCACTACTGTCTTTGTCTTTTCCAATAATTTTTTTTTTTTCTGTATTCACCACCAAATTTGGCTGAGTATTTCTTGAAGTAATACTGCAAAGCCCCTTGGGAAAACAGGATGATGTTAACTGTACTGGAATGTCCATAAAGCAGTGGTGCAACATCCTCCATCGATTTATATTAAGGGTAGCTGTAGAAACTGCAGCCATTTTGCTGAGGATGGCAAAAATGTAATTGCTTGGACTATTAGCAGAACCTAAAGAAAGACAAATAAACAAACCTCTTTAATGCACATGAATATGAAACTGCTACAGGGGTTTATTTAAAGCAGTGATACGTATGATGCAAAATCTTATTATCTGCAGTCAGGTCTAGAGATGTACAGTAAATGTAAAAATTTGACATCATAATTATCGTGACCAAAATGATTACATTATCTGTATTATTACTGCATTGTTAAAACGTACTCAAAATGTTCAAAAAACACTGATACAGAAACTGAAGTAGTGTCATCAAGTTCTAAATAATATATTTATCATATTAATAATAACATAGCCAAAACATTCTCAAAAACACAACTTTAACATTTAAGGAACAACACCTCTAGACTTGGGTGATGTTTGTCCACTGCGGTAATCCACCACAACAGTTCGATTCATTGAACCTTGAAACATTAATTAACGTAGGATATTTCATCCTGATTTACCTTTATAAAGGTAGGTCCATAAGTAATTGGACACATCATTTTTCTACTTCTTGGATGGTCACTCAGTTTTTCAGAATTACCTACTCAAGATAAAATTACCAGAATACACCTTCCTGTTGTATTTCTTTTCAACTCTACAGTGGCGGGGTAGTGGTACGGTGGTTAGCACTGTTGACTCCCAGCAAGAAGGTCCTGGGATTTCCACCCACCTGATCCTTTCTGTGCATTTTCTGCAAGTTACATGATTGGGAAATTTTAAATTGACTGTAGATGTAAACATGTTTGTCTGTCTCTATGTGCCTCTGCAGTAGAATGGTGTCAATTTCAATTTATTTTCATTTATATAGCGCCAAATTACAACAAAGTTGCCTCAAGGCACTTCACACAAGTAAAGTTTTGAGCATGTACAAAACTTTCTGACTGACTCACTGCGCATCAGCTGACAAGGAAAACATTTAACAAATGAGAAAAGGACTTTTACAGAACAAAAACAGACACAAGTGGCTATCAAAATTTTGTTTACGTTACTCATGCATTTCCTCAATTCCTCATAGTGTGACAGACAGTTTAGAGTTTTCTGCTGGAAACATCAGGTTTTCTTGGCAGTTCAGTGGCAAAACATTCATAGTACAAAAGGCAGTGAGGCACAACCACATTCAATGCAATTCTTCCAGACTGACTTGTAAAAAGGTACAAACAATAACAGCAGCCTTACAATTTTGGCAACAGGTTAATGGCTTAGTGTTTGCAAGAAGTCACCGTTTTTAGGTAAACATCACGTACAAACACATCAAAAGGGAGACACTCCCATACCCACATGTTATGACTTAAAAAAATACAAACAAAAAATGTCAGATTCAAAAATAAAATAATGCTACATAAAAGAAAATTCCTATGATTGTCCAATATATGAGGTTGCTGTGATTGTTTTCCAGTTTTTGTCCCCTTCATTGATAAAAAGTCTTTTCAAGCAAACTAGACATTAATTCAAAAAATAACTTCATCATCCTTGTCGTTTCTGAATGAGGACTTTACAATATATATTTTTTACGATTTTCTATCTTGATGTTTTTAGTGTTTGTCGGAACTTTGTTGGAATCAAAACATTTCTATCTTTTCTATCAACTTCAA
This sequence comes from Thalassophryne amazonica, assembly GCF_902500255.1. NCBI lineage: Eukaryota > Metazoa > Chordata > Actinopteri > Batrachoidiformes > Batrachoididae > Thalassophryne > Thalassophryne amazonica. The sequence continues at coordinate 38,807,436 of NC_047122.1, forward strand.
ATTTCTACTAGCACCAATATGTACACTTGTTTTAGTATGCCTACGTGTAGCTTCCCAAATCTCGAATGTTGACTGACATTTTTGTAGAGTATGTAAATATTCTACATAATGTGCACAATCAATATTTACAGAGGCATGAAACATCTACAGTCCTGTGATTATTTTGGTAGAAAAACACTGTTGTGATCATGTTGCCTTTGTTGCTGTTGACGACTTGTTCAGTGACACAGAATCTTACATAGAACAAACAAATCCGAGACCAAGAGGAGGAGGAACTTTTACTGTCTATTCCTCTGCTCCCTGACTCTGTGGAAATGACACAGTGACGTGTGCTCTTGAGTTAGAGCGGCCAGCTCCTTGAGGAACTCGCACAAGATGACAGCACAGTAGACTGCATCCTTCACACGCAGTGCCCCGGCTTGCTTCTCAAGCCTGGATGCCCCTCCGCTGTTATTGGCCCAGAACAGAGCACTATGCAGTGATTGGCTGCCATCCCGGACATGTGCAAGTGCCAGCTGAGCAGCGTGGCGCGCCCGAATTGAACTGTTGGTGTAATGGAGGATCAGGTCCCTGAGTGACGGTTTACAACTCTTCACAAGTGAATCGGTGCTTCTCACAGTCGGACTGGCTGCAGCAGAGTCCGTCCAGTCCACTTTACCCCGCTTTACTCTGAGCCACCAGGTACTGCTGGACTTTCTTCAACATAGGAAAGTATTCATGGGAGGCTTTAACATAAAATGTAGAACAAGTGAAGTGCTGTGAATACTTGCACTGTATACAAAAATATGTTTTGGTTCAGTAAATGGGAAGCACACTGACATATTGTCGCACTATTTCAAACAGGTAGTGATGAGGGCCAGTCCGTCGGGCCAATTCACTAGCAGTTTCCCCACTGATGCTGTGGAGCCCAGCTTTCAGGTGACGCTGAGAGAGGAGGAGCTCTAGCAAGTGGGCAGCCTCCATCTTTGATGAGCTGGTATGGGAAGCAGCCAGGTGCAGTGCTGAAAGCCCACCATTTGTCTGAGCATTGAGTTCAGTACCATGTTGAAGGAGAAAACATGTCACTCTGACTTGGTTCCATCGACAAGCACTGTGAAGGGGTGTCCAGCCATCAACAGTGCGAGAATTAATGTTGGCACCAGCAGCAACTAAAGCAGCAACTACACCAACATGACCATTGTATGCTGCACGGTGCAATGCAGTGTAACGATCTTCATCACACCAATCCACGATCAAAGGATCAACATTCACCGCCCAGCATACTGATGAAAGACGATTGTTTTCTGCAGCCCACAGAATGAGATCCCTTGGGTTTCCCTTAAGGATTTCCTCTTTCTGAAGGTACCAATCCTCACTGTGTTCTTCCTGCTCCTCTTCTTCATCACTGCCTCCAGTCCACAGGCTTGTGGCCCCACAGGGCATCAGGTGTCCATGTGTATTCAGAAGTTCAAGCTGGTTGAAGTCTTCTGCAAATTCCATTACTTCTCTATTATTCCCTGTCTGCTGATTAAAGACCAGGACTCACGTATGTTGTTGGGGCAAGAAAAGAGAATTATCTGCCGTTTCACAGTGTGCAGTTATTATTAGTTCCTCGTTAATGTCCTTTTTTTTAGGTGGGGTAGCGCGCAATCCTCTGGCGATGACTGGACCAATAATATCTCCCGGTTCCCCAGGTTATGAAGTATAGCTGCGTCTTTTAGTTATCATGGTGTCCTTTGTGTGGTGTATCGTGCCTCTTGACCAATGGGATAGGCTCCTGTGACCTTTAATTGGAATAAGCAGGTATAGAAAATGAATGCAGTGAGGTACAGAAAATTACAAAATTACATAAATTGTGCCACTGTCCAAATACTTATAGACCTGGTTGTACCTTTGTGTTTCCCCATACACTTTAAAATGTGTTGTTGTTTTTTTCCCTGACAACTGACCTACATTAACTTTTCCAAATGGTGTAGAATGACCCCTTTTGCTCCATTAAATTCTAATGTGACACTTTTCAAAACATGTAAAGTACTCATAATACCATCGAGTAGCTGGCTTGTATTATTTCATTCTATAAAGCTAATAAAATAAAGGCAAAGGCTATTCGCCCAACCGTTGGGCAGATAAATAATACATTGAACATTACACGTCCAACCGCTGGGCAGATAAATATAATGTCTTACCTTATTCGCTCAACCGTGATCATGTATTTGACACTTTTTGTGCATCTAAACTACATTTTTTTACACCACTTTTTAAAGGCTCTATTGCGGCGTGAAAAGTGGCGTATGACACATTTAACGGTGCCGTCTTTAATTACTGGGAAAAAAACACCGCAATGGACGAAAGCAGACAAACTTCATAATCATTTTGAATGGAAGCCTGTGAACGACGACAAAACAGCTTTTATGAAAAAAAAAAAAAAAATGCTGTTTTTGCCTATAAGATGGTGTTAGTTTTACACAGTTCCCTGGGTGTGATGAGCCAAACAGAACCGCTTTAGATCAAAGCCCCTCTGCGGGCTGCAAACCCTCCCGCAGCCAGCGAGAAAATATCCACCCTTTTTTCCCCCTCCCGGGTGCGAACTTACAAAACATAGGATGGTAGGGGAATGGTCCATCCTTTTGGCCTCTGATTGGCTAAAAGTGGTAGTGGAAGGTTCTGCCCTTTTCGCCTCTGATTGGCTAAAAGGTGAGCAGCAGTAGAAGTCTGTTTTGAAACGTTATCTCATGCTCAAGCAGGGCAGACTGACTGACCGACTGACAGCTAAGCAGAGATAAATCTTTTAAAAGTGGTAAATGTTTTAAGCTAAGTGGTAAATATATCTGCAAAATAACTAGAAGGCTGTACTTGGTTATCGCAGGCGAATAGTTTATCAATGGCTGCCCACCATCGCATCTTCAGTGAAGTTACTATCCTAGTAGTGAGCAAACTAACATTACCTTTATCTACGCTGCCATTCCTTCTAGACCCCCACATGGCTGCTTGCAGCTATATTTTTTTATGTATTTGTATTTGTTTTTGGCTGGCTCCTACCCCTTAATTTGAATATGTGCATGATCCCAGATTAAATATAAATTTATCAGTATAAACAGTCATTTCTATATTGCAGTTATTACATTTCATGTCAACACATAAATGCAAGTGTCTGTTTTTCTTTGTTTCTTTTTGATATTAGAATCCTACAATCTAGTACACTGTTACAAACTGGTTCCATTATACATGCTCATGCCTTATTTCCCTTATAGACCGTTGGTTTCTTCCTGAATGATGCCTTAAAAAAGTTTCTGGTGACCCAGTGTCTCTTAGTACATCGTCATTACGTCACATCATTAACCCAGATGATGTGGGGCTAAGGTGAGACAGTGGTGGTGCTGTAAAGTATGTAAATATTGAACTATTCTGACATGTTAGGCCCACTGGGGTGGGGTGGGGGGTATGTTTATGTTTATGATTTTGATTTGAGTGTGTTGAATTGAGTTGGGACAAAGTCACAGTAATATTTCAGAGTGAGATATGTTCATATTTTGATGATTGCACAGAGAAAAGTGTAAATTCTGAAAAATTTGCCTAGCTTGGTGATATGTTTATTTTATCAAACCTTCCTAAGGTTTTGTTTGAGAATACTGGTGTAACCATTTGACTCTGTCTGTACCACTATAATGTAAACAGCTCTGGTCATGTGACAAATTGCACTATGCATTTGAAATTGCACATACTTCAATCAAACCCTTCCATGTCTCCATTTTTGCTCTACATGTACTGATGATTGCTTCAATAACATTTTTAAAGCCTTGAAAGTGTCAATTTTTTTTCCAGTCACAACTGAGACAGATGGGTTGAAATGGGTTAAGACTGGAGGAGATACCTGACTGCATAGGCCTACATTTGGACCCAGGCATTGCACAAGTCTGCATATGCTTTAATAGGATACTGTTCAATGCTTGAGAGCCAACAGAGCAAACAACAATCCAACACTGTGATGACATTGTAGTTCACATTTTCATCACAAAACTACCCCAAAAAGCTAAGACTAATCTAAACACGCTCTAAAAAGGCTATGAAAACGTGAGCTTGGAATATAAATATAACAGCACGCATTTATCACACTGTTATGATCAAGACAGATCGATGGATAAACAAGACAACGGCAGTTCCTGAACTTAAGATGACGTTTTATGGCCAAATCAAATAGCTAATCATGATAAACACCTTCTAGCCAATCACAGGCGAAAAGGGTGGAACCTTCCCCTGTCATCCTACATTTCGCAAATTCCCACGTTGAAACCGGAAGTGAACTTACAAGTGCGCTCATTGGTCGGTTGTGGTTGGGCGTATCCGGTTCTTAAGTGTGATGTAACGCATCATATGATTTTAAACTTCCAGGTCCAAACAAAAAAGGCGTGCTGTCATTAATATTCAGAACTGCACTGAGACTCTCTGATCAGGCTGCACTTAAACCGTTGCACATGGACAACAGCATTAACATCGCAACATAAAACTCTTTGTATATTGTGCCCAAAACTCTCCTGGATATATTAACTGGGTTTTTAGACGTTGTTATTGCATTTGTTTTATGTAAAAATGCCAAAAGCTCAGGTCGTTTCTCCATTATTTTCAATGGGAGTTGCTGTGAGCTGCGATCGTTTCCTGTTCATGTCGTTCCGGGGGAAAGTGAAGTTTGCACATTAACGTCCTGTTTATTGTCCTTTACAACACTGTTTGTGTTGTGTGGGCCGCCAGAAGAGGATGTACTGCTGGCCCACCACCAAAGGGCGCCCTGCCTGAAGTGAGGGCTTCAGGCACGAGAGGGCACTGCCGCCACGGACACAGCCGGGAGTGACAGCTGTCACTCATTAATTCCTGACAGCTGTCACACATTCTTCATCATCGCACTCCATAAAGACCAGACGTCATCTCCACCTCATCGCCGAGATATCATACTTCATTGGAGGTAATACTCTCAGCCTTTTTGTGAGATTTATAAATCTGTTATTGTGAGTGTTTGCAGGAGAACCGGTCGTTTTTGCGGAGGCTGTGCAAAACGGCGCTCCTTTTCATCTGAGACTGCTGCAACATATTGAGTGAGAGGTGGAGGTGGCATTCCCACCGCTGTTGTTACTGGGTGTACACACACCCACACTTGACTGTCTTTGTTCTTCGCCAGCAGTACCAGATCCGACAGTCGGGGACGGTGATCACCTGGGAATTCGGGACTTGGCGGCTCCAGTATTCACCAGGTTCTGTGGGGGCGGAAATCGTGTGGATCCGGCTCTTCTCAGGACAGACGTCTTCTATCCTCGAGCCTGCCCACACGTCACCTTTGTAATTTGACTGTAATTATATTCTGAGATTGTATGTTCATTGTGCACGTTTCACAACATTAAATTGTTACCTTTTGGCTCATCTATTGACCGTTCATTTGCGCCCCCTGTTGTGGGTCCGTGTCACTACACTTTCACAACAGGATATCTCGGCCAGCGTCATGGACTCCGAGGGGCGTCACCCGGCTGTTGAACGACCAATGGGAGAGCAGGGAGCGCAGGCGTCTGCAGGAGGCATGATTGGTGAGCTACAGCACATTCTCACCGCCTTTACGGCTCGGTTGGACCAAATGACCGAGCAAAACATCCTCCTGAACCGCAGGGTGGAGGGTCTCTCCGCACAGATGGCGGCGAGCGCTCAGGGCGCTGCTGCAGCTCGTCCTCCTGCCGACCCTGTGCAGAATATGAACGTTCCAGTGGTGGTTCAACAACCCCTCCCACCATCCCCTGAAGCATACATAAGCCCTCCTGAGCCGTACGGAGGTTGTGTGGAGACGTGCGCGGACTTTCTCATGCAATGTTCGCTCGTCTTCGCACAACGTCCCGTCATGTACGCGTCAGATGCTAGTAAAATAGCTTATGTGATTGCTCTGCTTCGGGGTAAAGCACGCGCCTGGGCTACGGCGCTCTGGGAACAGAACTCACGGTTGTTATCAGCATACACTGGGTTTGTGGGGGAGTTCAGAACAGTGTTTGATCACCCTAACAGAGGAGAGACTGCTTCAACCGTGCTGCTGTCAATGAGACAGGGACGCGAGAGCGCAGCCGCTTATGCAGTCAACTTCCGCATCGCGGCTGCGAGGTCCGGCTGGAATAACGTTGCGCTCCGCGCCGCCTTCATAAACGGACTGTCGTTGGTTCTGAAGGAGCAGCTGGTAGCTAAGGAGGAACCGCGGGATTTAGATGGGCTTATCGATCTCGTTATACGGTTAGACAATCGGTTGGAGGAACGCCGTCGGGAGTGAGGCGAAGGACGTGACCGGATATGCGCCGCCCCTCTCCCTTCCGGGTTCGAAAAGGCGCCGCCCTCCCCACGCTCCACAACCACAGCGCTCCGTGGGGTAACAGCTCCCCCTGCTGACGTTGTTAGGGAAACGCACAGGGCCAAAATGAGGAGGCTGATCCGCGGGGAGTGTTTTCTCTGCAGCTCAAAGGAGCACATACAGAAAAACTGCCCCAAACGGCCAAAACGACAACACTCGCCCTTAGAGACTGGGCTAAGGGGGGGTCAAAACATTCAATTGAGACACACACAGATTGCTACACGACTCCCAGTCACAATCCTGAGCGGGGATTTAACCCTTCAAGCCCCAGCACTGGTGGACACGGGGTCAGAAGGGAATCTGCTAGACAGCAGATGGGCAAGGGAGGTAGGGCTCCCTCTGGTGGCGCTTCCTTCGCCATTACAGGTTCGGGCACTAGATGGCACCCTCCTCCCTTTACTCACACACAAGACACAGCCAGTAACTCTGGTGGTGTCTGGAAACCATCGGGAGGAGATTGAGTTTTTTGTAACTCCTTCTACCTCCCGCGTGATTTTGGGCTTCCCATGGATGTTGAAGCACAATCCCCGGATTGATTGGCCGTCTGGGGTGGTGGTTCAGTGGAGCGAAACCTGCCATCGGGTGTGTTTAGGATCCTCGGTTCCTCCCGGTTTACAGGCTAAGGAGGAGGTCAAAGTCCCTCCCAATCTGACGGCAGTGCCGGTTGAGTACCACGATCTTGCTGACGTCTTCAGCAAGGATCTGGCACTCACCCTTCCCCCGCACCGTCCGTACGATTGTGCCATTGATTTGGTTCCAGGCGCTGAGTTCCCGTCCAGCAGGCTGTACAACCTCTCACGACCTGAGCGCGAATCAATGGAGACCTACATCCGGGACTCATTAGCTGCCGGGCTGATCCGGAACTCCACCTCCCCGATGGGGGCAGGTTTCTTTTTTGTGGGCAAAAAAGATGGCGGACTCCGTCCATGCATTGATTACAGGGGGCAAAATGAGATTACGGTTCGCAATCGATACCCGTTGCCATTGTTGGATTCCGTGTTCACCCCCCTGCATGGAGCCAAAATCTTTACTAAGCTGGATCTTAGAAATGCGTATCACCTGGTTCGGATCCGGAAGGGAGACGAATGGAAGACGGCATTTAACACCCCGTTAGGTCACTTTGAGTACCTGGTCATGCCGTTCGGCCTCACCAACGCCCCCGCGACGTTCCAAGCCTTGGTTAACGACGTCTTGCGTGACTTCCTGCACCGATTCATCTTCGTATATCTGGACGATATTCTCATCTTTTCTCCGGATCCTGAGACCCATGTCCAGCATGTACGTCAGGTCCTGCAGCGGTTATTAGAGAACCGACTGTTTGTGAAGGGCGAGAAGTGCGAGTTTCACCGCACGTCTTTGTCCTTCCTGGGGTTTATCATCTCCTCTAACTCCGTCGCCCCTGATCTGGCCAAGGTTGCGGCGGTGAGAGATTGGCCCCAACCAACAAGCCGTAGGAAGCTGCAACAGTTCCTCGGCTTCACTAATTTCTATAGGAGGTTCATTAAGGGCTACAGTCAGGTAGTTAGCCCCCTGACAGCCCTGACCTCTCCAAAAGTCCCCTTCACCTGGTCGGATCGGTGCGAAGCCGCGTTCAAGGAGTTGAAACGACGGTTCTCTACTGCGCCAGTTTTGGTGCAGCCCGACCCTAGCCGCCAGTTCGTGGTTGAAGTGGACACCTCTGACTCAGGGATAGGAGCCGTGCTGTCCCAGAGCGGAGAGACCGATAGGGTTCTTCACCCGTGTGCCTACTTTTCACGCAGGTTGACCCCGGCTGAACGGAACTATGACGTCGGCAATCAAGAACTCCTTGCGGTGAAAGAGGCTCTTGAGGAGTGGAGACACCTGTTGGAGGGAGCGTCTGTGCCGTTCACGGTTTTCACTGACCATCGGAACCTGGAGTATATCAGGACCGCCAAGCGGCTGAACCCCAGGCAAGCCCGCTGGTCACTGTTCTTCGGGCGTTTTGACTTCCGGATCACCTATCGTCCCAGGACCAAGAACCAGAGGTCGGATGCCTTGTCCCGGGTACACGAAGAGGAGGTCAAAACTGCACTGTCGGATCCACCGGAGCCCATCCTGCCGGAGTCCACTATCGTGGCCACCCTCACCTGGGACGTGGAGAAGATCGTCCGGGAGGCCCTGGCACGGAACCCGGACCCAGGTACAGGTCCGAAGAACCGTTTATACGTCCCACCAGAGGCCAGAGCTGCAGTCTTGGACTTCTGTCACAGTTCCAAGCTCTCCTGTCATCCAGGGGTGCGAAGGACCGTGGCAGTTGTCCGGCAGCGCTTCTGGTGGGCGTCTATGGAGGCCGACGTCCGGGAGTATATCCAGGCCTGCACCACCTGTGCCAGGGGCAAGGCTGACCACAGGAAGGCCCAAGGACTACTCCAACCGCTTCCTGTGCCTCATCGCCCCTGGTCCCACATCGGCCTGGATTTCGTCACGGGCCTCCCGCCGTCCCAGGGCAACACCACCATCTTCACGATAGTGGACCGATTCTCCAAGGCGGCCCACTTCGTGGCCCTCCCGAAGCTCCCAACAGCCCAAGAGACAGCAGACCTCCTGGTCCACCATGTTGTCCGTCTGCATGGGATACCCACCGACATTGTCTCAGATCGTGGTCCCCAGTTCTCCTCACACGTCTGGAGGAGCTTCTGCAGGGAACTGGGGGCCACCGTGAGCCTCTCGTCCGGGTACCATCCACAGACGAACGGACAGGCAGAGCGGGCCAACCAGGAACTGGAACAGACCCTCCGCTGCGTCACATTCGCGCACCCGACGGCCTGGAGTAACCATCTGGCCTGGATCGAGTATGCGCATAACAGCCAGGTGTCTTCCGCCACCGGCCTCTCCCCATTTGAGGTGTGTTTGGGGTATCAGCCCCCGTTGTTCCCCGTGGTGGAGGGAGAGGTCGGTGTGCCCTCGGTCCAGGCCCACCTGCGGAAGTGCCGTCGGGTGTGGCGCTCCGCCCGTTCTGCCTTGTTGAAGGCCCGGACGAGGCCGAAGACCCATGCAGACCGCCGGCGATCCCCGGCCCCTGCTTACCAGCCCGGGCAGGAGGTGTGGCTGTCCACGAAGGACATCCCCCTCCAAGTGGACCCCCCTCAAGCTGAAGGACCGGTACGTTGGACCTTTCAAGATCCTCAAAATCCTCAGTCCTGCCGCAGTGAAGCTCCGACTCCCAGCTTCACTGCGGATCCACCCGGTTTTTCATGTGTCCAGACTCAAGCCTCACCACACCTCACCCCTCTGTGCTCCCGGTCCGGCGCCGCCTCCTGCCCGGATCATTGACGGGGAGCCGGCTTGGACAGTGCGCCGGCTCCTGGACGTCCGTCGAATGGGCCGGGGGTTCCAGTACTTGGTGGACTGGGAAGGGTATGGACCCGAAGAACGCACCTGGGTGAAGAGGAGCTTCATCCTGGACCCGGCCCTCCTGGCCGATTTCTACCGCAGACACCCGGACAAGGCTGGTCGGGCACCAGGAGGCGCCCGTTGAGGGGGGGGTCCTGTTGTGTGGGCCGCCAGAAGAGGATGTACTGCTGGCCCACCACCAAAGGGCGCCCTGCCTGAAGTGCGGGCTTCAGGCACGAGAGGGCGCTGCCGCCACGGACACAGCCGGGAGTGACAGCTGTCACTCATTAATTCCTGACAGCTGTCACACATTCTTCATCATCGCACTCCATAAAGACCAGACGTCATCTCCACCTCATCGCCAAGATATCATACTTCATTGGAGGTAATACTCTCAGCCTTTTTGTGAGATTTCTAAATCTGTTATTGTGAGTGTTTGCAGGAGAACCGGTCGTTTTTGCGGAGGCTGTGCAAGACGGCGCTCCTTTTCATCTGAGACCGCTGCAACATATTGAGTGAGAGGTGGAGGTGGCATTCCCACCGCTGTTGTTACTGGGTGTACACACACCCACACTTGACTGTCTTTGTTCTTCGCCAGCAGTACCAGATCCGACAGTCGGGGACGGTGATCACCTGGGAATTCGGGACTTGGCGGCTCCAGTATTCACCAGGTTCTGTGGGGGCGGAAATCGTGTGGATCCGGCTCTTCTCAGGACAGACGTCTTCTATCCTCGAGCCTGCCCACACGTCACCTTTGTAATTTGACTGTAATTATAGTCTGAGATTGTATGTTCGTTGTGCACGTTTCACAACATTAAATTGTTACCTTTTGGCTCATCTATTGACCGTTCATTTGCGCCCCCTGTTGTGGGTCCATGTCACTACACTTTCACAACAGTTTGTCCTCTTTGTTCCAGAATAATATATATAAGATGTCTGAAATTCGGTTTGCGTTTATTAAATTCCACGCAGGTTAAATGTAGCAGACACGGATCATTAGTAGTATTTGTTTTAGCAAGTTTTCAGGGTCTCACGGATGCAGTCTCTTATTAACGTGATGAAAAGCTTTAAAAAATTACATTTTAGTAGTACAATGGAACCTTGATTTACGAGTTTAATTTGTTCTGTGACCAAGCTCATAAGCCAATCTGCTCATATTTCAAATGAATTTCCCCCATTGAAAATAACTAAAATAATTTTACTGTGAAGGCTCTCAGTTGTCCAGGTGGTTTCCATAGTAGAGAAGCTTAAATCTTCGACTGGACTGGGTAGCTTGATGCGAGGACGTTTCGGTTCTAATCGCTTCTGCGATTAGAAGCGAAATGATTAGAATCTGGTAGTCTAACATAAGTCAGACTACCAGATTTAGCTGAGGAAGCTTCTGCGATTAGAAGCGAAACGTCCTCACATCAAGCTACCCAGTCCAGTTGAAGATTTAAGCTTCTCTACTATAAAATTATTTTAATCTGTTCCAGCCTTGTAAAACATCCCCAAATCATTCTAAATTATGAAAAAATATATATTTTTATTAACAAACAGACATGTATATTTTACCTGTGCATAATAAAATATATAATGTAAAAGAAAAAAGTTTTATTAAGTGTTCTTACCTTAGAAACAGACGAATGCGTTTAACGGAGGTGGAGGTGGAGAAGGGAGGGACGGAGGTTTGCGCACACTGTAAACATAAACTAAAGTTGAACTGTAGATCATACAGACGTAACTTTAATTGTAAACTTGCAGGTCACACTCTCACGAGCGCCACTAGCTTAGCTTATGACAAGCTAAAAGTGGACGCTCTCATTATGGCCGAACAACTTTCCACAGTTTCTGGGGATTCTGTGTTAGTATGCGACCGTGGCGATGTGACTGATGAATTCCTGCGCAAAAAGTAGTTCCCAGATAACTGTGATATATTCCTGTGAGATAATGAGTATATCTCATCTAAATCAAGTCTAAAATTTACCAGTAATAAAATTATAAAGAGAACTGAAGTTTTAAGAGTGGCCATAATCAATATTTAAGAAACTTAAAAGTTTATGAGCATTGTAAACACTGACACAATGGAGTTTGATGCGGAAGAGTTCAGAAAGATATGATTGGAATGTTTTGATTACCATTTACAGTTGGTGATGAAAGACTTGGGTGTTAACTTAGTGTTAAAGTCAGAACAAGAAGCTGCACTGAAAGAGATCTATCTGGGAAGAGACACAGTTTGCAGTAGTCTGGCGAGCTCAATCTGAAGGGTGAGCTATCCCCCAATGCCAAAATAGCAGAGATGTCGGTCCAATGAGAGGAGCACTCTGAGCAGGGTGCTTGCAGTAGAGTTGGGCGATCGATCCTAATATCGATAATATCGATACCAACGCTGGTATTTATATTGAACGATCCTCATGTAAAAAGATACTCGATACTCAAGCTTTTTTTCTCTCCCGCACGCACTGACTGCTGCGCACTGACTGCTGCGCATGCAGATTCATCAAAGTCTACTCTCTGTCTGTAAGAGCAGCACTGCACTGTGTCACACAACACGGAGCAGTGCACCCTTGTATTATCAGTTATCAAGTTGTTCACCAATGAATATGGCTTTATACACCCTGAAGAAAACCATACACCCTGAGGCCGAAGAGTGTATGGTTTTCTGAAGGACGCACGTGACATTAGTGGACATACGTGACACCGGTGGGAAATACACACGTGGAACAAGAGGTGAAGCTCTTAACGGACAGAATATTTTACGTCCATTAATGCTTCAGCTGAACGGTGCTGTTTCTTTTTTTTTCTCTCTTGTTTCAGAAGCCATAACTGGCAACTGTCTTCTAGTGTTAGCGGAGGTTAGCCTGTAAGCTCGCCGTCGTGCTGATAATCATTTGAGTACATTTGTTTAATAAAGTTGCTGTAAATGAAGACATTCATCAAAATATCAACATAAATTGCGAAGGTGTTTTGCTTCTTTCATCATCCATCCACCTCATGTTCCAAGCGCTGTTTTCTAAGAGAGGCGGAAAGAATTGTGCGTGACACCTGATTGGTTGATTACTCGGGTGGTATGAAAAATATTACCCATCCGCGAAAAGGGTGCATTGCTATTTATTCTTTAGTGTTTTATCCAATCATATTGGCGTATCATTTATAGGTATATGATAATGTGGTTTGTCAGCCCTCGACCTCAGGAGATTTTAAGTTGTGTTGTTTTTTTTAAAACAAAAATGTTGACTGCGATAATAAAGTATTTTGTTGTCACGTACAATTTTTGCGAAATTCTATCCTTGGTCTTTTGTATCCTTTGGATCTATGAAGCTTAAATATGAAAAAGTATCGGTATCGATGATACTGGGCCTGTATTTACTTGGTATCGGATCAATACCAAAATTCCCGGTATCGCCCACCTCTATTTGCAGGTCTTTGGACCCGGAAACAAATTTATCACGTGATGCGTTGCATCAGATCTTAACAACCGGATATGCTCGCGTATTTACTCTATTGAATCAACGGTTGAGCGTATAGCCACTCTGTAAATTAAATAAATAAATAAAAACATGTTTTGTTTAACTGCTGTTGTATCATTACAGTTTTGTCAGATGAAAATTTAAACACGTGATTGATTCGCTCCGAAAGAAAGCCTCAAGGTTCGATACAGGGCTTACCATGCGTTTCGAAACACGAGTCATTCTGGTACAGCAGCCGTTCATCCACTAAAAACACGGCTGTGGTACACCTTTCACGTTCATATGTAATAACTAAAACACACGGTTGTGGAACACTGTTCATCTGTAATAACCTACAGTCTATGATAATAACTAAAACACAAGGCTATTCCAGTTGTAATTTTGTGACACACGTTTCAAAACTGTCTTATGTCGAAATTCTCATCGCTATTCTGTGTCTTAAATTATAATACTGTTATACAAACAAGATAAAACCAACAGACTTACCCTTTTTAAAACCTACAAAGTAGAAACTCCAAAGCGAGTTACTCACGAGTGCGATACATATATTTCTCTATAGCGACACCCGATGGTTCGGAGGAAAAATTACTTCTCTGTGGGTCACCACGACCACTGGTGGAACTAAATATAACAAGAGTATTATGTTTTGTTTTGTTTTTTGGACAAGAGAATGCTGCAGTTTCGAGATTACAGTCGCAGGACTGCATTGCTCCCTAAAGTTATGCATTTTATCATGAAAAAGCATTAAAAACAAGGTGCACTTTTGCTTTTGGCTCCATTTCACTTTTCTACCAGTATTGTGGTGTTGGGTGTGGACGTGATGGCCTCTACAAGTAAGAAAGCTGTGTTTGTCACCAGGAGTATCCTTTGTTCAATTCCCCATCAGGCAGTAAAATCACAAAGGCCACTAAAACAAGGTCCAACTTGCTCCCAGTGTGCTGCTTTTTTTTTTTTCTTTTTTTTTTTTGCTTGTTTATTTGAGGCATCAGATAGAAAATTACTGCAGAAAGGCTTTTAGGTGGAAGATGGGAGTACATCTCTGAGAGCCACCACAAATATTATCCCTGCGCAATTGAATCTTGACTATTTCACTGCAGTAACCCAAAAAAAGGTTTGGGTTACTGCAACCAATAATGTGGATGTAACCTGAAAGAGGTCACATAATACATTTGGCCCATTTGTTGATTGGCTCAACTGCCAGCCAATTTGCACTCACCAGGTGCCCTTAATTGATGCCCAAAGCAGTATTTGTAGCATTGTGTGTGTGTGTGTGTGTGTGTGTGTGTATAGAGGCTTCATCCAGTGTGCAGGAACTGTACTCAGGCTTTCACATGGGATCCATGGCTGGGTGCAGAGTGGAGCTGCTGGTGGCTTTCACTCTGTTGGTATCAGTTTGTGGGTGGGAGTTATTATGAAACAGAGCTTGAAAGAATTTTTCAGAATTGGGCTGAAACCCGTTCACCACCAGGTAAATCAACAAGCAATTTGTAGTTCATTCATGCCTAGAAGTGAGACTTAAGTTGTAGTTAATATTATGTCTTTGTTTCTTGAACCCAGACAAAAATGTTTCTTCTTCCTTTAAAGTTGGCAATTAGAAGACTGATTTTAGTGATGGTGTTTTGGGGTGGTAAATAGTAGTTTAAGATGGCTTAAGAGGCACTATATTAGCCACTGTTCATTATAGGTAGATTGGTCTCATTCAGGGAGCAGTAGACTTTAAAAATAAATAAAATCCTCTCTTCTTGCAAGAGGATAATTTATTAATACATATATTTAACACTGAGTACCCATAATGCACAATTCAATGGTTCTTGTATGTTGCAAGAACAGTGGAGTGTTTTGAGCCTTACCCACAAATTAATTTGACTGTGTTGGAATTAAACATGACAAACTTGTCTGTATTTCGTGCAGTAATTTTAATTTGAGGTATTTTGGAATGATAAACTTGCTCCCCAGACTGCAGCCCGTTAGCAGTTGAGGCCCTCTTAGCCATAGCTACTTGCTAATGTAGTGAAGTAGGAGGTTTAGCCAAAGTTAACTTTTGTTTTATATGTAGAACTTTGAAAATCACAGTTGTTGCTTCTGAGTAAATCCACCTAAAATGATCAGATTCCAGAAAATGTTGCCTGGAAGCCTTCCTGATGGTATAATTCTTCTTTGAGTAGAATTTCAAATAAATGTCATGCATTTGACATATGGCATTTTTCTGCATTTTAATGTCATAGGTCAAAACTTAATTGTCAAGGAAATTCCTAAATAACAGTCCAGTATGACAAGTAATGATGCACTTGATTGTAGTTCCTGTCTATATATTAATTTATAGGTGTTGCATTGTGTATCTGAGTCCTTGCTGAGGTTTGTAGTAGAAGTGAGCGATACCAGGAATTTTGGTATTGATCCGATACCAAGTAAATACAGGCCCAGTATTGCCGATACGATACTTTTCCATATTTAAGCTTCATAGATCCAAAGGATCCAAAACACCTACGATAGAATTTCACCAAACATTGTACGTGACAACAAAATACTTTATCACAATCAACATTTTTGTTTAAAAAATGTCACTCAACACAACTTAAAACAAAATCTCCTGAGGTCGAGGGCTGACAAACCACAATACAAGGGTGCGCTGCTCCGTGTTGTGTGATGCAGCGCTGCTCTTATAGACAGAGAGTAGACTTTAATGAATCTGCGTGCGCTGCAGTCAGTGCGTGTGGGAGAGAAAAAAAGCTTGAGTATCGATCTTTTTACACGAAGATCGTTTAATATCAATACCAGCGTTGGTATCGATATTAGGATCGATCCGCCCACCTCTAGTTTGTGGGCTGTTGCTATAGTGCTGGATGCTGAGATTGTTGCAACAATCAGCTATGTTATGCATGCAAATGGGGTCAAATCCCACAATTTTTAACTACATTTGATGGATTCCTTAATGCAAGGTGTTTAAGGGCTCCCACCCCAGAAATAACTGGTTCCTGACAACACCAACTGTCTCTCTCTCCTGTAGATGGTAAATTTGACACTGATGCAGAAGACTATGAAGATGAAATTACCACAGCTGGAGAGGATGAAGTTATCGAAGCTGAAGATGGCAACAATGAAGTTGTCATAGCGAAAGATGAAGTTATCAAAGCTGAAGACAACGCTGAAGTTGTCAGAGTTGGTAATGGTGAAGACAAAATTACTGAGGATTTGATAGATGACAGTTTGCTCAACTGGCCTGAGGTTGAAGTGGAAAGTGATGCCAACTATGGATTTAGCACAGAAAATGCTTCTCTGGGTAATGCAGCCACTGCAGAAGACTATGACTTTGAGGATTATAGCCCCACTTGGGCCACCGGCCGTGGAGTTCAGGTTCCGTTCAATGCTACAAACACGTGGGCTGGGGTTACAAATCCAAGCACCAGTGAGCTGACTGTTGTTTGCAGTGAAGCTGGCTTCCAAATTGCTCTGCCCTCACATTCATCAAGTGAAATGAAAGTTTTAAGCAAGTATCTTATTTTTTTTATTATGGAATTAATTTGGTAACTGTGCAATCTCTTTTCTTCTAATATATTAATGGAATATATGTCCTTGTTCTAGGCCCAGATGCGATTCTGTCTTTAAAGGATGCTCCAGAATCCTGTGGTTATGAAAGTCCTGCCAAAAACACCTTGACTATACCATTCAATGGATGTCATGTTAATATTAATGTATGTTCACAACAAATTGTGCACAAGTAACTAGAGAATGAAAAATGTTAATTGTGCATGAACTCAGGTGATTTCCTCAGTACATGTTGACTATGAACATAATCTCTTTGCAGAATGGCAGCTACGCTGTACAAATATTGTACACAAAAGAGTCTGGTTATAAAAAAGTTACTGCAATTTGTGATGCAAAAGCTAACTCTGGACTGATGCCTCGTGTCAGCGGCTCTCCTGCAGTATCTCCCAGATGTCTTAACACCAACCCTCAAAGTTAATGCATATTCTTTTGTCCGTATTTGACACAAAAATTGAGCTAACTAAAGTAGTTAAGAGATGGCAAATACTTAAGATATCGGGTGGGGATGTGTGCATATTAATAGAGTGTAGCTGATTACATATATGGCACTGCTAATTTCAGACTGTGCTATTCCCATGGAGGAGCGCTTGATTTGTGGCCACGTGGGTATCTCTCCTGCAGAGTGTCAGAAGAAGGGCTGCTGTGCAGATTCAGCTAGATTTTCCTGCTATTACCCAGTGGATGGTGAGGTATCATAAATATACTTGAGTATAATCTACTGAGGTATTCAGTGGTCTTTGTCTCTTCAGAGTGCATGGCCGATGGATACATTGTCTTTGCCATTCGCCACAACTCTGCACCCATCCCCGTGGATCCCACCAAGCTTGTAATTCCTGGAGCTATAGGAATAAACTGCAAACCAGTCTTGGTTAATAAGAAGTTTGCTGTCTTTAAGTTCAAAGTTTCAGAATGTGGAACCCATGCTTTTGTAAGTATCCTCATATGTGAAGTTCCTTTTTTTTTTTAAAAATATAAATTGACACCTATGAATGTATACTATATGGTCCTAGTAACCAGGAATTTGTTTCTCACTCAGCACCAGTGGTATTAAAAGTTAAACTTAATTGTTTGGACTACCATCTCTACCTAAATGTCTTGTTACATAGGTGATGGAGTCAATGCCCATTGCACCAATTTAACTTTTTTTTTTTTGTAACAAGTTGCTTCAGATGGTGAATGTTCTTAGTTTCAGTTAATCCTGCAAGATGACAAATTTTATGAAAACGTAAAACTTCAAAATTTGATCCACGATATGACCTGTAACATTTTATTTATAATGCAGGTACCGTACATCTTGGAATAAACTATACTTCTGAATGATTATAATACAAACATTAGTTTTTTTTTAAACAAGCTTTTAAGCCGTTTAAAGCAAAGGGGTTGCTAAGTGGTTAATATGCTTGTTTCCCAAGTAGGAGGGTTCCTAATTAAAAACAACCCCTGTCCAGTAATGTGGAGTTGTCAGGCAGGGCATCCAGTATAAAACATCTGCCAAATCAACATGCAGATCTGCTGTGGCGCTCTAGAGTGAAACAAGAGAAGCCAAGGAACTTACTTACATTTGAGCAATTTAAACCACCATTAAAATCTTTCAATCTTGTCTTGGTGGTGTGGATCCACTTGAACATTCTACCTCTTAATCTAAAATAGTAGTTGGAATTCTTTGTCATGACACCTGGGAAGTGCTAATTGGTTCCCTGGACAGAATTGCTGCCAATACCTAGTATGCAGAAGTCAGTCTTGAAGGGTGTGGTGCTTCCCACCTTGTATGATTGAGACTGATGTTAACCAGTGATCTAAGGTAACAACTAGATGGCTTTGTTACACTGTCTCTTTGGAGAATCCTTGGATATTGCTAGAATGACTGGAGACACTCTGGGTGAGGCATATTGTGCATTGAGGGGAAAGTCAGCCATGAAATTTGGTGTTTCTCTGGGAATGAACAAACATGCAGGTGCCTCAGTATTGAGGACCTCAGCAATGGCAAAAAGGCCAAGTAGGTGCTTGCATTTAACCTTTAATCTGTGGCAAATGGTCATTTTCTAAATTTGGGGATCCTTGTCTGGTTGCTCTTAAAGACCCAGGTTGGTTGTGGGGTGGTGGTACTGACATGTAGTGTTTTGAGTTTGCGATGCACTGCAACGTGACCAGTGATCTTGACCAATGTCAAATTGGTGTTGAGTCGGAAACTATAATAAAATGCTTGCTGCAGTTCTGAAGATGATTACTCAAGTTCCACACAGAAAAATACTTAGATCCTGGCATTGTGGCAAGCTTGCTTTGATGGCATTTGAGCTTAGATTCTAATCTTGTTAGCAGAGAGCAGAATTTTCCCAAACACTCCATGACTCTTGCTCTAGTACTTGGCTGTGCTAGCTTATGCTGCACCATGTTCAAGTATTTTGTTCTTTAAAAGTTGTCTGTGGTATGTTGTGTAACCTGAAACGTTTAACCCTCTTTTGGTAGGAAATTGGTGATACAAAGGTCTACCTGGCTGAAGTACAAACCATAGTCCACGCTCTAAACTTGAAGTATGGCATGATAACAAGAACAGATCCACTCAGGTAAGTTCATGGTTGCTCAGTAATGTCTCCATAATGTGAGGTTTTTGGTTGCACTTGCCATCTGTTTCATCATTTAAAATTAAACTACACTTCATCTTCTTAAGATTCTTGGTTGAGTGCCGGTACAGTAAAGGATTCTCTACACAGTCAATAGTCAGCATTGGCTATGTGGTCAATGCCCAGAGTACTCCATTGCCATCGAAAGTTGTCACCAATAGCTTGTATGGTGTAGAGTTGAGAATGGCTACAGGTAAAGTATTGATGCAATTGTGGTAGTGTAAATGGTTCTTGCCATTTTGATTCCAGTTCCAACTTGCTGCTTGTGTGCAATTTCAACAGATCACACATACACAAGGTACTTTCCCACCAATCACCAGCCCTTGCAGCTACTACTTGGTAGACCAATCTTTCTCGAACTGCGCCTGAAGTCTCCAAAACTAAAATCTCCAAAAGCACTTGTTGTAATTCTTGTCAATTACTGTGTGGCATACACCCGTTCTGCAACTAACGCTCTAGTTCTTATTTATGAAGGGTAAGTATAAATGTGTTGTGACCAAACTGCAGTTTTATATTTTTGTATTCTTATCCAAATGTTGATCTCCTTTAGGTGTGCCAATCCTCATGATCAAAGTGTGTCCATCCTTAAAGTCAGTGGCCTTGCAAAATTCCAACATGTGAGGCGCTTTGTGGTCTGGGCCTTCCAGTTTATGAATCAAAGGACAAACAAGTACCTAAATGAAGAAGTGAGTCACAAGTGCTAACAGAAGCCAAATAGTCAAGTATGCTGTAGAGTAAAAGGGGACTAATTTCGTTTCCATACAAATAAATGTTCAATTCTAATTTGTACTATGAGGTAATACTGTTTAGTCTCACCAGTATATTTTTATCTACTGGTTTAATAGAAACCTTCAAATGTGGCTCTAATGTAGTCTACTAAAGTCTCTGCCAATATGTCATGTTATTAGCTCTGAGGTAATTAGAGTATAACTTTTAAAAAGCAAGCTGCTTGAAGCATCAAGCTTCGTGAATGTGTGGCACAGAAAGTGGGTGGACACAACATGCAGACTCTGACAAGGCATTTGAGTAGAAAAGGACTTAATCTTTAATACAAACTCAGGTTTGGTACACAGGTAAGCAGTCAGTGAGGCAGAGGTATCAGGCAGGTGCAAGGCAAAGGCATGGTCAATAAACAAGCAGGGTTCAGTTGCACGTACAGACAGTGTTATCAGGGCTGGGACAAAAAGGCGAGATCCAAAAAAGCAAGGTCTAAACAGGACTCTGACAAAAAAGGCTGGAATGTGGATTCAAAAGATCACAACAAACTGGCAGAGGAGGACAAGACACAGGAGGCTTTAATGCAGGGAGGGTAATCAGGGTGTGATGTGGAGAAGGTTCAGGGAGAGGGTGTGGCTGGATGAGACACTGAAGAGTGACAGGTGGGTGTGGCAGACAGAAGTGAATTTAACAAAGTGCAAGGAACACCACCCAAAACCAACAGTGATTTAAAAAAAAAAAAAAAAAAACACGAACTAAATAAAGCCAGCATAACAAGAAAATAAGAGGCACATACTGAACAGAATTCACCATGTGGCTAAAGTACAACTGATAATGAGAGGGGGGGGGGGGGGGGGAAGGAAGCTGGACAGAAACTAGAATGGCACTAAACATATGACTAAAGTAAGATGAACAGAAAATAAAACCTGTGACAAAAGTATAACACAGATAAGAGATAATCAGAACCAAACTAACTTGTTGTTTAACAACTAAAATAAAACTGTTAAACAGGGGTCAGGGCAGACAGATCACAGAAAGGGGACCAAACCTGTGACGGGGCAGAACCATGACAGTATGACTAGTTAAGTGTCAGTTTTTAACTGTTGAACTGCTTTCTGTACAGATCTACTTCATGTGCTCAACAGAAGTCTGTAGACCAGATGAAAAGCTGTGTGATGAGCGATGTTTTGGAAAGGTTGGTTGGCAAAAACTTAAAAATGTAATGGAAAGTGTGTTGTTGGCTAACCCATGTCCTTCATTTCAAGGGATCTTAAGGACTGACAGCTGAAGAAACTGATCTGAATAAAGGTTTTATTTTACAGTGAAACACAGGTGTTGTCTGTTCAATTTGCAGTGTGTTTTTTAAATTATAAAAAGGTGAGCATCGCTTGGCCTTAATGTCTTAATTGAGATGGTTTTATTGGTAGGGTATAGTTGCCTTGGAGTCCTTGAAAGAAAATATGGAGAGTTAAGAACAGCATTCATTCTTGAGTGTTCACAAGTACAGTAGCTGCACAGTTCTGTGTATGGAGTTGCCATGAATCTACCAACAGTTGTTGCCCGTTAGGCTTGTAGCCTAAACGTGAATCTGAAGGTTCCTTTACCATCATCTGGAAAAAGTGTCTAGGTATGGTTTCTTTCTCCTTTTTTAAAAAATATGATACTTAAAAAAAAAAAAAAAAAAAAATGAATGCAACTGTGTAATATGTAGCAACCTGTGGTAACCAAACTGACACTGACCCACAGCTCCAGGAGTGATGTCAAACCAGCCTGGAGGACTGCGAATCCGGGTCACGGCACCACTGTAACCGGTCTGAGGTGACGCTCTGGTTTGAGTACAACCCCTGGCAAAAATTATGGA
Organism: Thalassophryne amazonica; assembly: GCF_902500255.1. Taxonomy (NCBI): domain Eukaryota; kingdom Metazoa; phylum Chordata; class Actinopteri; order Batrachoidiformes; family Batrachoididae; genus Thalassophryne; species Thalassophryne amazonica. The sequence goes on from NC_047122.1 coordinate 38,829,333, forward strand.
ATCACCGGCCTCGGAGGATGTTCATTCAATTGTTTAATTTTGTAGAAAAAAAAGCAGATCACAAACATGACACAAAACTAGTCATTTCAAATAACTTTCTGGCTTTAAGAAATCAAGAAAAAAATTGTGGCAGTCAGTAACGGTTACTTATTTTAGACCAAGCAGAGGGGAAAAAAAAATATGGACTCACTCAATTCTGAGGAATAATGGAATCACCCTGTAAATTTTCATCCCCAAAACTAACATCTGCATCAAATCAGATCTGCTTGTTAGTCTGCATCTAAAAAGGAGTGATCACACCTGGGAGAGCTGTTGCACCAAGTGGACTGACATGAATCATGGCTCCAACATGACCGATGTCAACTGAAACAAAGGAGAGGATTATCAAACTCTTAAGAGGGTAAATCATCACACAAAGTTACAAAAGATGTTGGTTGTTCAGGCAGCTGTGTCTAAACTCTGGACCAAATAAACATGAGAAGGTTGTTAAAGGCAAACATATTGGTAGACCAAGGAAGACAAAGCGTCAAGACAGAAAACTTAAAGCAATATGTCTCAAATCAAAAATGAGGAACAAATGGGAGGAAACTGGAGTCAACGTCTGTGACTGAACTGTAAGAAACCGCCTAAAGGAAATGGGATTTACATACAGAAAAACTAAACGAAAGCCATCATTAACACCTAAACAAAAAAAACAAGGTTACAATGGGCTAAGGAAAAGCAATCGTGGACTGTGGATGACTGGATGAAAGTCATATTCAGTGATGAATCTGCATTGGGCAAGGTGATGATGCTGGAACTTTTGTTTAGTGCTGTTCCAATGAGATTTATAAAGACTGCCTGAAGAGAACATGTAAATTTCCAGAGTCATTGATGATATGGGGCTGCATGTCAGGTAAAGGCACTGGGGAGATGGCTGTCATTACATCATCAATAAATGCACAAGTTTACGTTGATATTTTGGACACTTTTCTTATCCCATCAATTGAAAGGATGTTTGGGGATATCATTTTTCAAGATAATGCATCTTGCCATAGAGCAAAAACTGAAAACATTCCTTGCAAAAAGACACATAGGGTCAATGTCATGGCCTGCAAATAGTCCAGATCTTAATCCAACTGAAAATCTTTGGTGGAAGTTGAAGAAAATGGTCCATGACAAGGCTCCAACCTGCAAAGCTGATCTGGCAACAGCAATCAGTGAAAGTTGGAGCCAGATTGAAGAGTGCCGTTTGTCACTCATTAAGTCCATGCCTCAGAGACTGCAAGTTGTTATAAAAGCCAGAGGTGGTGCAACAAAATACTAGTGATGTGTTGGCGCGTTCTTTTGTTTTTTATTCCATAATTTCTTCCTCAGAATTGAGTGAGTCCATATTTTTTTTTCCCTCTGCTTGGTCTAAAAAAGTAACCGTTACTGACTGCCACAATTTTTTTTTCCTGATTTCTTATAGTGTTTCTTAAAGCCAGAAAGTTGCCATTTGAAATGACTTTGGTTTTGTGTCATGTCTGTGATCTGCTTTTTTTCTACAAAATTAAACAACTGAATGAACATCCTCCGAGGTCAGTGATTCCATAATTTCTGCCAGGGGTTGTAGTACTCTGCATTGTGTATGATAAAGGAGTCAAGGACAACTTCTGCCTTGTGGACTGGGGGGGATTTATTCTCTCTCCTCACCACTTCTGTGCAAAACACATTCACATTAGTTCAGCAACTTCTCACATCCAGTTTTCCAGAGCAAAGCTCTCACAACACCTGGAAGAAGACTGAGGAAAATAGCACAAATCTACAGGATATGACATTGCAGATGGGTCGAAGGTCACACAACAGAAATGCATCTCATCAAAATGAAAGCTCCCCAAAATAAATACAGAAACAAATATAAAGACACACACACACAAAAAAAAAACAGCATACGAACAGACAGGCGACTGGATTTGTGAAATATATGTTGAATGAATGAATGAATGAATTAATTTATTCGGCACTCACAGATCCAAAACAAGAAACCTACAAAGAAAGAAAACAATCCAATAATGCACCCATGCGCCCGAAAGGGTGTAGGCAGAAGCAAAAGCTTGTAAACGCCCACCGCTTTAACTAACAAAAATTATACATATGCATATAAAATTATACAATCCCTGGCAAAAATTATGGAATCACCGGCCTCAGAGGATGTTCATTCAGTTGTTTAATTTTGTAGAAAAAAGCAGATCACAGACATGACACAAAACTAAAGTCATTTCAAATGGCAACTTTCTGGCTTTAAGAAACACTATAAGAAATCAGGAAAAAAAATTGTGGCAGTCAGTAACGGTTACTTTTTTAGACCAAGCAGAGGGAAAAAAAATATGGACTCACTCAATTCTGAGGAAGAAATTATGGAATCACCCTGTAAATTTTCATCCCCCAAATTAACACCTGCATCATATCAGATCTGCTCGTTAGTCTGCATCTAAAAAGGAGTGAACACACCTTGGAGAGCTGTTGCACCAAGTGGACTGACATGAATCATGGCTCCAACACGAGAGATGTCAATTGAAACAAAGGAGAGGATTATCAAACTCTTAAAATAGAGTAAATCATCACGCAATGTTGCAAAAGATGTTGGTTGTTCACAGTCAGCTGTGTCTAAACTCTGGACCAAATACAAACAACATGGGAAGGTTGTTAAAGGCAAACATACTGGTAGACCAAGGAAGACATCAAAGCGTCAAGACAGAAAACTTAAAGCAATATGTCTCAAAAATCGAAAAATGTACAACAAAACAAATGAGGAACGAATGGGAGGAGACTGGAATCAACGTCTGTGACCGAACTGTAAGAATCCGCCTAAAGGAAATGGGATTTACATACAGAAAAGCTAAACGAAAGCCATCATTAACACCTAAACAGAAAAAAACAAGGTTACAATGGGCTAAGGAAAAGCAATTGTGGACTGTGGATGACTGGATGAAAGTCATATTCAGTGATGAATCTCGAATCTGCATTGGGCAAGGTGATGATGCTGGAACTTTTGTTTGGTGCCGTTCCAATGAGATTTATAAAGATGACTGCCTGAAGAGAACATGTTTATTTCCACAGTCATTGATGATATGGGGCTGCATGTCAGGTAAAGGCACTGGGGAGATGGCTGTCATTACATCATCAATAAATGCACAAGTTTACGTTGATATTTTGGACAATTGAAAGGATGTTTGGGGATGATGAAATCATTTTTCAAGATGATAATGCATCTTGCCATAGCGCAAAAACTGCAAAAACATTCCTTGCAAAAAGACACATAGGGTCAATGTCAATGAGCAGATCTGATTTGATGCAGGTGTTAATTTGGGGGATGAAAATTTACAGGGTGATTCCATAATTTATTCCTCAGAATTGAGTAATTCCATATTTTTTTCCTCTGCTTGGTCTAAAAAAGTAATCGTTACTGACTGCCACAATCTTTTTTTCTTGATTTCTTATAGTGTTTCTTAAAGCCAGAAAGTTGCCATTTGAAATGACTTTAGTTTTGTGTCATGTCTGTGATCTGCTTTTTTTCTACAAAATTAAACAACTGAATGAACATCCTCTGAGGCCGGTGATTCCATAATTTTTGCCAGGGGTTGTACATATACCCATGATAACTAATACAAAGTATATTAATCCATGAACTAAAATTTCAAAAACACAAACATGCAAACAGCAGTTCACCAAAAACAAAACAAAACTGATAAACCTAATTCATCATGCTATAGCAAGTAATCAAATAATTTTTGTACAGCCTTTTAAAGCCAATCAAATTACTGAGTTATGTTATCCGAGAAATTATTCCAAATATTAACACCTTTAATAGAAACACAATGACTTTTTACAGTAGTTTGAATCTTTGATTTCTGAAATAATAATGTTCCTCGCAAAGTATAACTGGAGTCCATCATTTTAAAGAGGTCCTGGCCATGTTGTGGTAAAAGTTTATTTTTTACTTTAAACATAATTTGTATTATGATATAATCAATCAAGTCCCAAAATTTTACAATATGCAAATAGACAAACAGTGGATTTGTTGGCTCACGATATAGTTTCTTACTAATAATTCTTATAGCTTTTTTTTTTTAAGTAAAAATCTAGGATTTGTAGGCCATGTATGGAACAAGTGTTTACATTTATACTTTGATTACACTTGGAATGATGACATTTATACACCAAGCTGACCTGAAATGAACCATTGTACATTACACTGACTTTGAGTTTCACCCCTTTGAAAGTGACCAAATTACATGTATTCCTACCTAGCTCGGTGATGTTTTCACTGGCAAAAAACGGCCCCTAGAGGGCGCTCGGGTAAAACCCGACCTCAGCCATTCACAGTGCTTCACTTTTTACACGTGATAGCTTTATTCCAAAATGGAGCAAATTATTATTTTTTTTCCCTCAAAATTCTACTCACAACACCCCATAATGACAACATAAGTTCTTTTTGGAGACTTTAAATTGTCCGTAGGTGTGTGTGCGGCTGTGAATGCGTTTATCTATCTTTATGTGGACCGACGACAGACTAGCGTCCTGTCCAGGGTGTACCCCGCCTCACGCCTTATGACTGCTGGGATAGGCTCCAACGACTTGATCTTAGATAAGTGGTTGAAGATGAGTATGTGTGTGCATATGTAGCTTGCCTGAAATAAATTAAAACTGTTAATTCTGTTGTACAAAAAAGAGAAATGCTTTTATTTTGCTTTGATATAAATTTGTTTTGATATAAATGCTTTTATATAAATTTGCGGTAGAAAGTGGCTAAATGCTTTAGAGGTGAATAAATAAACATTGATGTGCAATGTGTCAATGTGAATCATCCATAAAACATGTGATTTGTAACCAACTTAGGAAATTGCAGGTTAATTAAGCTAAATGATGCAAAGCAATCGCGTTTAAAACCTCCCATAATAAATGCAAATAAGCACCTTGTCTTCGTGTACATTTTGTGTTAAAACCAAATTTGTGGTTAAAACATTACCCCAGCGCCCCCCTGGTGGCCGTTTTTGTTTGGTGAAAACATCGCTGAACTCGGAACAAATACATGTAATTTCGTCACTTTTCAAAGGGGTCAGACTCGTCCATCAAGTCAATTTAATGTACAATGGTTCATTTCAAGCCAGCTTAGTGTATACGAGATCTGTCAATAAAGTATAGGTCCTTTTTATTTTTTTCAAAAACTGTATGGATTTCATTCATATGTTTTTACGTCAGACATGCTTGAACCCTCGTGCGCATGCGTGAGTTTTTCCACGCCTGTCGGCGACGTCATTCTCCTGTGAGCACTCCTTGTGGGAGGAGTCGTCCAGCCCCTCGTCGGAATTCCTTTGTCTGAGAAGTTGCTGAGAGACTGGTGCTTTGTTTGATCAAAATTTTTTCTAAACCTGTGAGACACATCGAAGTGGACATGGTTCGAAAAATTAAGCTGGTTTTCGGTGAAAATTTTAACGGCTGATGAGAGATTTTGAGGTGATACTGTCGCTTTAAGGACTTCCCACGGTGCGAGACGTCGCGCAGCGCTCTCAGCCGCCGTCGTCAGCCTGTTTCAAGCTGAAAACCTCCACATTTCAGGCTCTATTGATCCAGGACGTCGTGAGAGAACAGAGAAGTTTCAGAAGAAGTCGGTTTCAGCATTTTATCCTGATATTCCACTGTTAAAGGAGATTTTTTTAATGAAAGACGTGCGGACGGGTCAGAGCGTCGGGACGCAGCCGGCGCGGTGCGGCGGCACAGGAAAAACACCTCCGTGTTGATAACCATTTGTAAAATCCAGGCGGCTTTTGATGGCTTTCAGTGGAGTGAGTATATGAGAAATTGTTTAACAGCTGGACATGTTCCAACTTGTCCTTAAGGCTTCCAACAGAGGTGTTTTTCCTGTGGCGGAGCGTCGCGGCGGCTGCGAGCCGACGCTGCAATCCGCCCGCACGTCTTTCATTAAAAAAATCTCCTTTAACAGTGGAATATCCGGATCAAATGCTGAAACCAACTTCTTCTGAAACTTCTCTGTTCTCTCACGACGTCCTGGATCAATAGAGCCTGAAATGTGGAGGTTTTCAGCTTGAAACAGGCTGACGACGGCGCCTGGGAGCGCTGCACGACGTCTCGCTCCGTGGGAAGTCCTCAAAATCTCTCATCAGCCGTTAAAATTTTCACTGAAAACCAGCTTAATTTTTCGAACCATGTCCACTTCGATGTGTCTCACAGGTTTAGAAAAAATTTTGATCAAACAAAGTGCCAGTCTCTCAGCAACTTCTCAGACAAAGGAATTCCGACAAGGGGCTGGACGACTCCTCCCACAAGGAGTGCTCACAGGCGAATGACGTCACCGACAGGCGTGGAAAAACTCACGCATGCGCACGAGGGTTCAAGCATGTCTGATGTAAAAACATATGAATGAAATCCATATAGTTTTTGAAAAAAATAAAAAGGCCCTATACTTTATTGACAGCCCTTGTAAATATCATCGTTCAATGAGAGCTGTTAGCTGGCTTTTAGAAGCAAGTTAAAGACAAAACAAAACCATCTGATTTCAATAAAACCACAAAAAATAAATAAAACCAAAACGAAACAAACAACAACAACAACAAAAAAAAACATACAGCCTGAGCGTGTTTTTGCGGGGCGGTCAGTCGCAGAAGTACTACGTTTGTTTGTTTGTTTGTTTTTAAACAAACTTTATTGGAAATGTACAACAAACAGGAAATTTAGAGAAACATTTGGCAAAGAATCATAAATGCAACAGGCAAGTTTGAGAAGGCATTGTATAATATACCTGAAAAATAGAAAAAGGGGGGGCGGGGGGCATCGCCCTTGGATTCGCTACTTCACCGGAAGTGACGTGTACCCGATTTCACCAATAGATGTTTATAACATAGACATAAAGAGTAGACCTCGCATTGATTGCTGAGGCGCAAGAAATGCCATCATAGTGATTCACAGGGCACAGTGAAGTTTTGATTTTATATTCTTGTTTATTTTATTTTTGTATCTTCCTATAATAAAGTTGCTTTGTTCTTTGTTATTTTCTCTGTTCTATAAAGTGTCTTTTAGCACTGTGTAAAGCGCAATACAAATATAATGCATTATTATTAGTAGTATTATAATAGGGTGCTGAGAGCTGCAGAGAGCTCTGTACACAGTCCTCTTTTAGAGCTTTTAGCTGGAAAACTTTCACGAGCAAGTGTGAAGTGTGTACATGTGAAAATATGGCTTGGGGCGGGGATGTCATGTTCTTGTGCTTATTTGACAATTTACATTTACAACATTTTATTCTCTCTCTGCTTTGTACAGCCTTGGAACTCGCTCTCTCTCTCCTGATAGGAAGTATATTGTTACACTATTTGATTTATATATATATATATATATATATATATATATATATATATATATATATATATATATATATATATATATATATATATATATATAAATATGGAGTATCAATGACTAATGAATACATTATATTTCTATATAAAACATAAAATAGATATGTTATATATCTAGTTTAGTATTCAGAGTTAGTATTCAGAGTTAGGATGGATTAAATACGCTGCGCTGCCAATCAACACTGAGTGGAGCGGGCCGCATGACCGCTCCAAGATGGCGGCCCCCTAACGAGGGTCTTGTCTTTTTTTTTTTGTTTGTTTCTTGTGCATGACGAAATATCTGCTACTGTCACGCGGTTCTTTGCGCGACACAAGTGACCACAGAGATATCTCATCCGCTGCCCTGGTGGTCTGTATTTTTACTTTATTTTATTTTTTAATCGTTATCTAGAAAAATACAGTTTTTTTTTTTAACAAAAATGTAGATGTTTCTACAGCGGTGCTAGGAGACAGAATGTGTCTGTGTGTAGGTGATGCGAGTCATGCGTAGAAGGTAGCTGTAGTTTTTAAATTGACGTGATAGTTTAAAATGGGTTGCTTTAAAAACAGCAAATGTACTTTATAAAGTCAGACTGACAGAACCAAGATAATGTTACCCAAAATGTTTCATTTGACGTCACAGTCTGCGATGAAGTCCAGCGACGACGTGTTAGCCTGGAAGGTTTGCTTTTAATGTCAAAACGTAGTGGCGTAAACTGTGTATTCACCTTAAGGTATGTAAAGTAACCATTTATCCAGCTACCATTTATCCAGAATTGCAACTAGAAGCGCACTCACTCATAAAGGTGCACCTTAGCCAAAGTCATGGAAATATAGACTGGAATGGACGTGCGCGCCTCAGTCTATTAGCTTCGGAAAAGAGGAAAGGACAGTTCCCCATGGCCAGTGCCAGACACGGACAGTTCTCCATTCACCTGGAAGTACTGTGGAAATGAGGGAGACGCTGGCTGCCTGCGGCAGTAAGCAAATTCAATTATTTTTCCAAAAGTTCCAGATGGAGGGATGCAGGCTGTAGTCTAGTGCGCATTCAGTCTATGCATGCACGCACATGTATGCACGAACGCACGGCTCACTGACACCTCCTCAGCAGCAAGAAAGAGGAACAGAAGCAACTCGCTGAAACAAAACAGATGTTATTTTGAACAATTTGCTGCTGTCAGTCACGTGACCGTGAACGTTTCGTTTAAAACATCGAGGTCAACGTTAGTTTTGGTTTTGTTTCTTTCCTTTTGCGTTCTTGATTTGCAGACTATTCGGTGATGGGAAAAGTGAAAGCTCATTCGTCCACCTTTTCTCGACGATGTGTGACTTTGTGGCTTTTTTCTTCATTCAGGAATCGTTGTATGCCGCGTGACTGGGACTTTAGCAATACAAGCGCCACTTCCCAGACAATTGTGAAAAAACAAACTTGCTGTAAATTCCGTATTTACTTTTGCACTTATGATTTGTTTTCTAAATATTTGTATATGTGCTTATCATTTGTAAGCAAGGCAATCTGCAGACTGACCAGACCATCTGGAAATTGCCTTATTATTGCCAGAAGGTCTGTATTGCCAGACTAGCCATGACAGGTTACATCTCATTCATACCCTCTTTGGATTCATATTCAAATTGACACAAAACATCAGGAATATGTATGAGGGTGATTCTTAGACTACGGGCACTTATTATGTCCTTTGATCATATTGTATGAAAAACAGAAAAAAGGGGAAATTTCACACTTTTATAGTTATCTTTACAATGAAAGTGTGTTAAGAAATTTGTTCTAGTAGTCTATGATGACTTTTTCACCTTTTTTCAGCATCATTATATGCAAATATTGCCGTTTTGTGCTTGTTCCACACCCAGACTTCTGATCTTCAATGATAAAAATGAATGGTAAAGAAACATTTTTTTCTAATGTTTTAAAATATCTCTGAATAAAATATCAGTAAAATAATCAAAACATAATTGGGGTATTCATTGTCATACAACTGTTGTGATTTTTTTAAACAAAATGTAGTTGTCCCACACTATTGCCATAATTTTCACCATAACACTGTAATGTCCCTTTAAACAGTTTATATGAAAGATTGTTTGGGTAGTTTCTATGGAGATAAACAGTGACATCAGAGCACATGTATATAGCGCCAAGTCACAACAAACAGTTACCCCAAGGCGCTTTATATTGTAAGGCAATGGTGTGGTGGAAATTACATTTACAAGGCCAATAGTGCCCATAGTTAAAGAATCACCCATGAATGAATGCAGGTTTTACACTGTGGACATCTGCATCACCTCTGACTGATGTTCAGAGTTTGCTTACAGTTTCACAATGCCACTGGAGGGCAGTATTACATATACAGCCACAAAATGTTAAAAAAAATATCCTTTTCAGTGGATGGGAAGCTTCAGCAAAGACAGCGGACCTCATGCAAGACCATTTTCGTAAACATCTCTTTAAATTTCTCATACCTTCTTATATGGGCATGTGTGGCTAGGCCAGATTCAGAAAATGCCCATAAATCTACGAAGCTGTGTAGATTAGGTGTGTGAACATGCTCAATTTCACCTGTACATAAATTAGCATGCCTTCATGAGAAATGTAAAGTTTCTTAAATAAGCGCCTGCCTATGGAGGTGTACCAGGCACATTCAGCTGGGAGGAGACCCCAGGGAAGACCCAGGACTAGGTGGAGAGATTATATCTCTACACTGGCCTGGGAATGCCTTGGTGTCCCCAGTCAGAGGTGGTTATGTGGCACGGGAAAGGAAAGTTTGGTGTCCCATATTGGACCTGTTGCCCCAGTGAACCGATACCAGATAAGTGGTTGAAGATGAGTGAGTGAGTGAATGCCCCCAAATACCAGAGAAGGCTATGCACCCCACCCATGTATGTCAGAGGGTCCAATCAGGACACTGGGATCCACGACACCAAAGAGGAACTGTAGAATGAAGGAACTGAGAATAATGACCTACTCTCAGAAAAGCACACACAAAAGTCTGTCATTGTGTAGAGCAGGGGTTCTCAATCCGGCCTTCAAGGACCCCTGAACCTGCACATTTTCCATCTCTACATGCTCTGCCACAAGCTGATTTGCTAATTCAGGGGTCTGTTAGGAGTTGATTGGCTGTGCACCTGAATTAGCAAATCAACTTGTGGCAGAGCAGGGAGAGATGTAAAATGTGCAGGTTTCTCCACCGTGCAGAACAGATGGGACTATGGCCTGTCCAGCCTGCGTACTTACCGATAACTGTTTCATTTCCCTCCTCTGGAAGTTGGCATTTGGGGAGGTGTTCAATTTGTCCTACATATATGGATGGTGCTTATCTGGGTGGCGTGCCCAGAGGGAGCTTTGTTCTGGGATGAATAAAGGAGTATCCTAAATATATCATTCATCAATACATCAATAAACACTGTCCAAGTTAAATTGTAGAGGTAAATATGATGATGTGAATGAAATTATGACATGTAATGTATGTAGGGTTTTTGCTGCCACAATGCTATTTTGGACACACCTAATCCTCTCAGCTCTGACAAGTGGTGCAGAGTAGGTCCTGGTTAGTATTTGGCTAAGATGCCTTTGGGGAACCATAGGAGCTGTGATCATGTGTCTGTATGTAGAGCTGGAGTTGCATCAGGAAGGGCAATTGGTGTAAAGCTTGTCGTTTCCCAATGCAGAACTGTACAAAATCTGTTGTGGTGACACCAAGCAACTGGGAGCAGCTGGAAGAAAATCTGTGGTACGAGCCACGTACAAATGAATGTCTTGGTGTGAGTGCTTCTTGCATGGGGCCCTTTGTGTTGTTGAGAGTTAGAGCTACATGTCAGGGCATAAAAAAAGACTTTGCTGCCAGTATTTATTTTCTTTTTTTTTTATCTAATTGTTCCAGTAAAGATGCCTGTTTAAAGTAGTTTTTTTTTTTAAAATAACCTTTTAGTCCAACACATTTTTACCACAAGTTCTGCAGTAACATTTCAGTCACTCTGTAGGCGTATCTGTGCAAAAAGTATTTGCAACTCCCTGATATGAAAGTAGCTCTTCTGGCACTCTAACCGCTTAAGGAAAAACACATACATCGGTAGTCAGCAGGTTTGGAGGAGGGCACAATCTTTGTCCTCCCATAAAAACACACAGAGCACAAGATAGGATGTCACATTCACCTTGCCTGTTGATCCCACAGCTTCTATCCTGGTAACCATGGCCGATCTCACAGCACTTTTCAAGTATGTGGACGAGCATCAGGATCTTTATGTTGAGGTAAGAATAATTCTGACTTTTGTGCTGATGTGGTTGGCTAGTTGTTGTGGTCATTATGCTGAGCACTAAATCCAAGGCCTTGGGCACCAAAATGGGTAGAACGGGCTCTGCGACCAATTGAAGGAAATCAGTCACAGCGATAGAGAACTTTAACCCCTGTGTCGATGACCATGTTGTTCGTAGATCAATTTTAAGGTTTTGGTATTTCGTTTTTGTGTCTTGTATGAATTATTGTGTGTGTTCAGGTTGCTCTTTTGTCCAAATCTTTGACCACACTCAGAACAGACAAATGCTTTTTGCCCTGTATGAATTAGTGTGTGTGTGTGTGTGTTCAGAGTGCTCTTTTGTTGAAAGAGTATGTGAAAGTATGTGTATGTGAAACATAAATGTAAAAGGTGACTCAACAGATCATATGAAATCATGATGGTAGATGAACTTTACAGCAAGTCCTAATGTGATTTTGAATGTAAATGAAATGTGTAAGCATTACAATCCCCAAGGCTTACGTAGTTTGTGTGAAAAATCATCAAAGGTGATATTGTAATTGATCAGATTTGTTGTGGTTTGTCAGCGCCTTGCTGAGTGGGTGGGAGTCCAGAGTGTGTCTGCTTGGCCTGAGAAGCGCGATGAGATCAAGAAGATGATGACGATGGCAGCGAAGGACATTGAGAGACTGGGCGGGACGGTGGAGATGGTGGACATTGGCAAGCAGCAGGTCAGAAAAAAGATTAAAAGTTTGTTTTAGTAATGCACTGTACGTTCAGGTGTTGCAGATTGCCGTAGTTTTGACGTTGCTTCGTGTGTGTTGTGGTGATCGATCATCTTTAAAACAGACTATGTTTAAAACAGACTGGTACTCTATAAATATGATAATTTAATCCAGTTATAACTATATTTAGCTTCCCTCTGGAGGAGAGATCCCCCTGCCACCCATCGTTCTGGGGCGTTTGGGTTCAGACCCTGGCAAGAAGACCGTGTGTATCTATGGTCACCTTGATGTCCAGCCGGCTAATATCGATGATGGCTGGGATACAGAACCTTTCACACTGGTGGAGAAAGATGGTGAGAAGAAGCCTTTTGCAGTTTCTCTTTCTTATTTGACTGTTGACAGGCAAAGAGAATTTATAGATTACCACAGGAATGTTGGCCAGGATGCAAGAACAAAGCAGTATGAGTCACTTCACTTTGTTTTTAAGGCCTCGATGTAATACTTTCTTTTTGACTCAACAAAACATTGAGGTGTGTTACATGTGAGACCTGAAATACAGTTTCAGGCATGTTTAACCACATTGCAGAATTTGTGAATGTTAATTACTGATCTTTTAAATTGTTTGCTATGCGCTGTCACATTAAAAACATCACCAGGCTACTTTGCATGCGAGCAGATAAATTGGTCTTCAGTCATCGTCTAAATGTGACATCATAGTTAATCGCTCGTAAATGCTCTTTGACCCTTAATCAATTGCTTGTGATCAAATCACAGTTTAATACATTTTCAAAGTCCATCTCAGTTGCTTCATGTTTTATGGTAGTGCTGTTAATCAAATCTAATCTGCTTTAAAAGAAATTACGCAGCTTGTCCAAACAGTATGTTGCATTTCTACAAGAAAAAGTAATATGTTTAACTTTTCAAGCGTAAAATAGGCCAGTCAAATATTTTACAGTCTTTGCAGCATTTGTAAATTGTTAGATTGACAGTGAAATGTCTATTTCGTTGCAACATATTTTTTTTCAATGTATATAAAACAGCATAGTATTAAAAGTTTAATTTATTAAACCTAATGTCAGTACCCTTTCATCAATTCAAGTCTCTTATTTGCCTTTTTTCTTGATTATATGCTTTCAGACCAAGCCGTTTTTTTTCGTTTGAATTCACACCAATAAATACCACAAACCTGGTTGGAATCTACATTTACATGATTAATGGTTCTTATTGTGCTAGAAGGGTTTTAAAAACGTGTCCTCCAGAATAGAGCTATAACTGATTAATTACGTCCGGCAAGAACGTATTAAAGTCATCGGTGTTTATTTGTCTGTCCGTCTGTCTTTTAGCAGGATTACATCAAAACTACTGCATGGATTTTGGCAAAATTTTAACCACAGATGCATATTAGGCTATGGAAGGACCCATTCAATTTTGGAGGTGATCTGGATTCAGATTCTGGATCAAGTTTCACTTTATATAGGCTTTGAAGGATTTACTGTTAACAGGATTACGTCAAAACTACTGCACAGATTTTGACGAAATTTTCACCACAGATAGATATTAGGTAATTGAAAACTCCACTGAATTTTGGTGGTGAGCCGGATCTGGATTCAGATTCTGGATCAAGATTCATTTCATATATGCTTTGAAGGATTACGGCAAAACTATTTCCTGGATTTTACCAAATTTTCAACACAGATAGCTATTAAGCCATGGAAGACTCCATTAAATTTTGGAGGTGATCCGGATCCGAATCCAGATTCTGGATCAAGATTTCTCTTGATAGAAACTTTGAAGGATTACTTCAGAACTACTTCACAGATCAAATTTTCACCACAGATAGATATTAGGGCATGGAAGACTTTGCTGAATTTTGGAGGTGATCTTGATCTGGATTGGTGGCTGTCACAGTCTCTGATTGCTCTTGTTTTTGTATGCAATTCATCTGTTGAATATTTTCTCAATTAATATATTGTTTTTATTGTTATTATTAATCTGTTATTGTTGTTTGGTCCATAAAATGGCAGAAAATGATGATCAGCATTGCACAAAGCCCAAGACGACGTCCTCACTGCCAAAGATATTCAGGTTATGGATTCAGGTTATAGAGGACAAAAGCAACTAGTAATGAAACCACCAAAATACTCACTTTTAAGAAGCTGGAATCAAAGCATTTGGAATTTAAAGAATGTCTCAAAATGATTCAGGCATTATGAAAATAGTTGTCAGTTGCTGATAAGTTAGTAGAGGATTAATCATTGTTTAATTGTTGCAGCTCCACTCTGGAATGGCATTTCAGAGCTATGCTCATCCACATTTCCAGGTGGTGCAAAAATACCAAAAAGGGGGGGGGGGGGAATTGTTTGAGAATAAAGAAAAAGTCCCTCTGGTGTGAAAGGTGCCTCTTGATGTATGTAAACTGTCATACGATTATTGGGTCTGTTTGAAATCCTCCTCTGATCAAAATCTGTGTTGTGCGACTGTTAGACATTATTCATCCTCTTTCGTTCCTGTTTGTTGGGTTAATTTATGCATTTCTATGCAGCTCAGCTGATAATCAGCTGATAGAAAGTAACACATTCACTTCCTCCTGCTCGGGAGTTGCTGATGAGATTCTTTTTCTAAATGTGTTGAGACAGACGTTAAATATAACCACCGCAGTGCTGCATAATACTTTCCATTGTACTTGCCAATGATTTCCATGTGAAATGTGCATTTTAAGAACACAGTTTGTAGTCAGGTTAGATTGTGTAATGCACATTACAAACTATGAAGAAAAGTTGAATGGATAGTAAATAGGAAAAAATGTTAATTTTGAATTTAAGTAAATTAAATTAGTAACTATAGTTTAGCCAGATTGAGGAAATAGGAGACTCAGCTTCCTTGTGTTCATTTTTAAATAACATCCATCCATTTTCTATACCCGCCTTCTCCAATTAAGGGTCATCCCAGCAGTCATGGCTACACTCTGGACAGGATGGCAATCATCACAGGGCCACGTACACAGACAAACACAGCCACACCCTCACACCTACAGTCCATTTAAAGTTTCCAGTGAACATAACATGCATGTCTTTGGAAGTGGGAGAAAGCCAGAGCACCCAGAGGGAACCCACATGAACACAGGGAGAACTAACTCCACATAGAAAGGCTCAGGTGGGAAGTGATCCCACAACCTTCTTGCTGCGAGGCAACAATGCTAACCAAAGCCACTGCGCCACCCCATTCTTAAATTTCTTTATTTTTTCAACGGATGAGAAATGCTGTTAAACCTGTTGTGCACCATTAGCCCAGCACTAAACACAAAACAGGCAAATGTATCAGTGTGCTTCTGAGCTCAGACAAACATCGAGTGAGAGGGTTTGTTTAAAAAAAACAGTCTTGATTAAATACTGATTTTCTGTGCAGGCAAACTGTATGGAAGAGGGTCTACTGATGACAAGGGTCCCGTGTTGGCCTGGTTCAACTGTATTGAGGCCTACAAGAACACCCAGCAGGTAAAGTTCTCATCAGTTTTTATTTAAAGAGGTTTTTCCCTTTTGGCAAGAAAAAAAAACATCAATCCCCTTATTAACAAACAGAATACTTGAGAAAGGAGAGTTAATGCCCTATTAAAAAGGGCTGGACTCACTATAGAAATGGTTCAGTGCATCTTTCAAAATAACTTCACAGCATTTGTGGAAATGATCTCTGTGATAAAGTACAGAGCAGACTTGATGGTTAATTGTTGATGACTTGAGGACTATCAGCAAGATAACCGACCAAAGGTCACTGGAACAAATAGGAAATGTACACATATGGAGTTTCTGGTCCCAGTCAGTCCTTAATGATTAAACCGTGTTACAACACCTGATGATTTTGTTAATCAGATTCAAGGTCCCTGTAATGAAATGGTAAAATCAATTGTGCATGGATAAATTTACAATTATATATATATATATATATAATATAGCTTTTGAGCAAGCAAACATGATGCTGTGACTATTTTTCTCTTTGTGTTGCAGGAGCTTCCCATTAACATCAGATTCTGCTTCGAGGGGATGGAGGAATCTGGATCTGAGGGTCTGGATGACCTGATCTTTTCTCAAAAAGACACATTCTTGAAAGATGTGGACTACGTCTGCATCTCAGACAACTACTGGCTGGGAAAGACCAAACCCTGTATCACCTATGGTCTCAGAGGACTCTGTTATTTTTTCATGGAGGTGAAGAAGCCTCAGTGTTTCTTTACCATAACTGTCTGCAAACTGTGATGCAGCTTATTGAAATTAAAAATAATTTTTACAATTTAGGTGGAGGGTTGCAGCAAGGACCTGCACTCAGGGGTGTTTGGTGGCTCCATTCATGAAGCCATGACTGACCTCATTGCACTTATGGGCAAGTGGAACTCTTTTTTTTTTTTATAATGAATTTGCCTGCAGTATGTATATTTTTTTACTTATTTTTGTAGCCAATATAGTATGTGCTTCTTTATAAACAGGCTCCTTGGTTGACCAAAGAGGGAAGATCTTGGTTCCTGGAATCTACAAAGATGTGGCACCTGTGACAGACAAAGAAAAGGAGTTGTACAAGGATATTGATTTTGATTTGAAAGAATACCGCACGGACGCTGGAGTCGAACAGCTGCTGCATGACACCAAGGTACATAAGTAATACCTACAAGGTTATTTCAATAAGAGCGTTTTGAAGTACCCTCGTATTGTTTGCCTCGCTCAAAGGTAGGCATGTACCTTTTTCTCCTGAGAGGTGACACCCTTTTTTGTAAGATGTATTTTTATTTTTCTTCTAGGAGCTAATCCTGATGCACCGGTGGCGGCACCCTTCTCTTTCACTCCACGGCATCGAGGGTGCATTTTCTGAAGTAGGAGCCAAGACTGTTATCCCCCGTAAGGTCATTGGCAAATTCTCCATCCGTCTTGTGCCTGATATGGATCCAAAAGTTGTGGAGAAGCAGGTATCTATCCCCTGAGACCTTTAACAGCTGTCTGACAGTTTCATCATGCCAGTATTGGAATTATGATACATTACTCTGTGTTATGAGTCGGACGCAGCCCGGAGAACCGACCAGCGTTTGAAGGACCCAGTATGAAATACGCAGAGCACGGTACAAAGGATAACAGAGTTTAATAAACATAACAGTGAAGTGATACGAAAACAACAAAAGAGTGCGCGGTCTGGCATGGTGGATTGCGGTGCGCTCCCAGCAGCGCTAACGGTCCGGAGCCAGAAAACTGTTCGGACCCAAGGACCCCGCCGACACCCCCCAGGTGGCCGCGACAAACCGAGTCTGTGAAAGAAGAAATCATTATGTGAGTCCACACTCAACACACAGAGAGACCACTCAAAGGTGTACAAACAGCAAACACTTCCTGGCTTAATTGCAAATCAGCTTCCCACCCTGCAGGCATAGAACACCCTGTTCACAAAACTCCACTGCAGTGGAAGCTGATTTAAACGACTAACATACAGCTCAATATAATAAGGTGTGAGGGACACCACATTTACTGACTGTATAAATGTTAGTCACAAAACCAAACGTACCTCAGGAAGTGTGCTGACGAGCGTGAGACCTCACCCCCTCCTCTTTCACAGACCATGCATCAAACCTGGACGTTCTCTGCATCCACTGATGGGAGATGGCTCTAGAGACGACGATCTCACCCGTCTGGTCACAAGGTCGAGTCTCTGGCCAACACACACTGTGCACTCCAGACTTAAATGCCACCATGTTCCAATCCGTGTAGATGCACCACAGCTGTGAGTCCTGACGAGCTGCACGTGATCAGCCTCAGGTGATCAGGGTGAGGTCCTGATAAACTCAGCTACACAGCCACTCAGTCCCAAATGCGCACCACCTGGGAGGAAAACCAAAAGACAGAAACAGAAGACACACAAAAGCCAGCCAGGCACGCCAGTCACAACACTCTGAAATGTAATGAAAGGCAGGGGTGGTGACTAAGTGGTGAGTGCGGAAGGTTCCCAGTTCAAACCCCCACCCCTGTCACTTTTCTCCATGTAATGTGGAGTTGCGTCAGGAAGGGCATCTGGTGTAAAACTTGTGCCAATTCAACATGCAGATCCACCTTGGATTTGTTGTGGCGCCCCCGAATGGAAACAAGGGAGCAGCCAAAGCGACTTGAGTACTTTGAAATGTAATGAAATTTTGTCTTGTAAAATTAAAACAGGATGATGCTGAGTCTTTTATTGTTGAACTTTATATTGTTCCCCTTCACTTCATAAAAAAAACCTTTCATTGAGTGTCACTCAAACTTTTTTTTCCTTTTTTTTTTTCCCAGATGTGCACTTTTGTTCTGGCAACCAAACATTTTTCCTGTACCACTGGATCACTAGTATTACTCTCTCTCTTTTTTTCCCCCCATAAAGGCTGTTGATTATCTGCAAAAGAAATTTGCTGAGAGGAACAGCCCTAACAAACTCAAGGTGTATGCGACTTCTGGAGCCAAAGCCTGGATGTCGGACTTTAACCACCCACACTATATGGCTGGACGAAAGGCCATGAAGACGGGTACGGACTGAGGAAGGAATGTTAGCAGTGTATACAGCTTAGGGCCCTGTCATACCTTGACGATTTAGCCAGGGTATGCTGATGTATGTGAAATGTGCAGAATACGCTGAACGTTTCAGGTCAGTATTGCACAGTATGGTGCAGGTCGAAATGGTTAAGTCTGGCTTAGTTTGAGTTTCCGCTACCGGCGGAACCCTTTTGTCTGGCAGGTGGTGCACGTAAATATTGACAAACACATCATCTAGCATACGTACTCTGTCGCGCGGAATCCTCATTCCACATGGAGGCCAAACAGAGTAATTTAACACTTTCTAAATTTAGTGCCTGCGGAAAACGCTGACATGCCCGAATGAGGCATTGTGACTCTTTTAACTTGTCAAATTGCTTGTTGTGGCACAAAGCGCCGGCAGTCTCTGGTTCAGGCTGAGAAACACACAAACCACAGAGGGACTTCTTTTAAAATGTTACGTTTCTTCAGCCATGACAAGAAACTAAAGTATTTTCAGATGCTGTTTTCCAAAATCAGGACGCTTTATGTGGATAGGTTTTCATCAGGCTGTGATGATGAATCCGACTGAAACGAACCGGTAAGATTAAGAAATTTCATTATATGGCTGTGACGCTGCGCATGCTCTGCTTGATTTGTTACTATGACAATTAGTCCGGAACGCGTATCACATTCATTACAAACCAGAAAGCTAAAAACACAATTAGAAAAACCAAGTCAGACATGAACATACTCCATAAATATCGAAACAGCTTCGGAAAAAACACACAGATTGAAAGCTTACCAGCTAACGATCGGACCGTCTGTCCGCAAGTTCTTCATGGAGACGAAGCAAACAGGTCAGACTACGAGCCATCAGCAGCTTGCATATTCAGGCGATACCGTAAGTTTGCGTGTTTCTCTCTCTCTCTCTCTCTCTCTCTCTCTATATATATATATATATAATTTATTTCACCTTAGGGACACAACTCAGATTAGATTTTAGAGTACTTAAAAGCAGGAGGTGATGAATAAAGGTGTGTGTGTGTGTGTGTGTATATATATATATATATATATATATATATATATATATATATATATGTGTGTATATATATATACACACACACACACAGTGGCTTGCAAAAGTATTCAGCCCCTTGGTATTTCACATATATTAATTTGTTTATGGCATTTCAAATACAAAAAGTAAACCAGGCTTCTCATTATATTTTTAAAATTATCTTCCTTAAACTCAAACTGAAAGTAAATCTCTATAACCTGATACAAATTTCTTAAAAATATAAAAGCCAAAGTGATGGATTTTTTTATGAAGTAAAGGGCCCCTTTTTGCTTTAATACCTGTAAATAATCAGTTTTATTGACAGTTTTCTTCAGACGAGACAGTGGATGGATATATGAACATGTTTTATTCATATATATAGATATATATATATAGATATATATTTTAACAGCTTTTTTTAGGGACGCAGCCGGCGCGGTGCGGCGGCACAGGAAAAACACCTCCATTGTTGATAACCATTTGTAAAATCCAGGCGGCTTTTGATGGCTTTCAGTGGAGTGAGTATATGAGAAATTGTTTAACAGCTGGACATGTTCCAACTTGTCCTTAAGGCTTCCAACAGAGGTGTTTTTCCTGTGGCGGAGCGTCGCGGCGGCTGTGAGCCGACGCTGCAATCCGTCCGCACGTCTTTCATTAAAAAAATATCCTTTAACAGTGGAATATCTGGATAAAATGCTGAAACCGACTTCTTCTGAAACTTCTCTGTTCTCTCACGACGTCCTGGATCAATAGAGCCTGAAATGTGGAGGTTTTCAGCTTGAAACAGGCTGACGACGGCGCCTGAGAGCGCTGCGCGACGTCTCGCACCGTGGGAAGTCCTTAAAGCGACAGTATCACCTCAAAGTCTCTCATCAGCCGTTAAAATTTTCACTGAAAACCAGCTTAATTTTTCGAACCATGTCCACTTCGATGTGTCTCACAGGTTTAGAAAAAATTTTGATCAAACAAAGCACCAGTCTCTCAGCAACTTCTCAGACAAAGGAATTCCGACGAGGGGCTGGATGACTCCTCCCACAAGGAGTGCTCACAGGCGAATGACGTCACCGACAGGCGTGGAAAAACTCACGCATGCGCACGAGGGTTCAAGCATGTCTGACGTAAAAACATATGAATGAAATCCATATAGTTTTTGAAAAAAATAAAAAGGACCTATACTTTATTGACAGACCTCGTATGCCAGCATTTTTAATGCACTCGGCATACACTGGCTAAATTGTCAAGGTGTAACAGGGGTTTTAAGAGTAAAGAGTTAATTTGTCATTTTATTTAATGCCGCAAGACAAGTTTTCCTTTGATTGCAGTATATGGAATTCCTGCTTTATTCATATCCTTCACAAATAGCACTGAACTTCTACGCAGTAAAATCAGCAGTGTTACTTTAACACTTTTGGAGTCTTAAATTAATAGTGTCAGTGTTAATTTAACACTGACATTGTTAATTTAAGACTGAAAAGAGTGAATACTTATAGAAACTTTTTTGCATTATTTTAAGATTGGTGATTTTGCTGTGTAGAGCCCATTCACTGTTATCATATGAAATACAGGGATACAGCGATCAGCATGTCTGTCCGTCTGTCTATTTTCTCTTGTTAGCGCAACATCACAAGAACTAATTGACCAATTTCATTCATATTTAGGATAAGGGTGCACTTGGGTGATCCCCCGACACCACTCGATTTACGGTGACCTTGAGGTCAATTTCAAGGTCACAGTGAGATATTCAATATATTGTCATTGCCACCCTTGTTAGTGTGATATCTCAAGAACCAGTTGACCAGTTTCAATCATATTTAGGATAATCGTGTACTTGGGTGATCACCCGACGCCAGTATGCTAGTCATACGAAAGGGAAAATAAGTAGATCTTAAGTTTGGACTTCAGAGTCTCTACAGAATCTGACTGTTTTGTTGATGCAGAGAGATCATTCCACAGAACAAGGGCACGATAAGAGAAAGCTCTGTGACCAGCAGAATTTTTATTCACCCTAGGGACACAAATCAGATCAGATTTTAGAATACTTAAAAGCAGAAGGTGATGAATAAAGGTGTGTGTGTGTGTGTGTGTGTATATATATATATATATATATATATATATATATATATATATATATATATATATATATATATATATATATATATATATATATATATATGGCATTTCAAATACAAAAAATAAATCAGGCTTCTCAATATAAAAATTTCTAAAATTATCTTCCTTAAACTCAAACTGAAAGTAAATCTCTACAACTTGATCAGCCTTTGGTATAATACCTGTAAATAATCAGTTTATTTGCCAGTTTTCTTCAGACAATTCAGGGGATGGATACATGATAATTTCCAAGTCACTGAATATGTCTTGAACTTTATTTACATTAGTTATGAAGAAATACAAACAGTATGACACTCTGTGGTAAATCTGTGTGGAGTAGACAGTTCTCAAAAACTTAGTGAGTCTGCAAGAAGGAGAAGAGTGAATAAAGCCACCAAGACACCCAGACAACCCAGAAGAAGTTACACTCTTCTGTGGCTGTGATTGTAGAAATTGTGCACAGTGCATGTTTTGCATTTTGTATCTCCAGTTATACAGCTTCATGATGAAGTGGTACAGAGGAGGGTTTTCTTAAAAAGAAGACCTGAAAGTTCAGCTACAATTTGCTAGAACGTACATCTGAGATGCAAACCTAGATCTAATGTTTTGGTGAAAGAAACCCCTCCTCTATACCACTTCATTATGAAGCTGTATAACCATGGATACAAAATGCAAAACATGCACTGTGCACAATTTCTCCAGTCACAGCCACAGAAGCCTAAAACCTCTTCTGGGTTCTCTGGGTGTCTTGGTGGCTTTCCTCACTCGTCTCCTTCTTGCACAGTCACTCAGTTTTTGAGAACTGTCTACTCCACACAGATTTACCATCGAGTGTCATACAGTTTGTATTTCTTCACAACTGATGTAAATAAAGTTCAAGACATATTCAGTGACTTGGAAATGTTCATGTATCCATCCCCTGACTTGTCTGAAGAAAACTGGCAAATAAACTGATTATTTACAGGTATTATACCAAAGGGGCTGATTACTTATGCAACCCATCATCTTGGCTTTTATATTTTTAATTAATTTATATCAAGATGTAGAGATTTGTTTTCAGTTTGAGGCTAAGGAAGATCATTTTAGAATTTTTATATTTTTTATACTTTTACAAGCCACTGTGTTGTAGTTTGACCTCCACACATTTTTAAGAGTTTTGTGTGTGTGTTACACTATAGTTTTTGGTTTGGAGCCTGACCTGACCCGTGAGGGTGGAAGCATCCCTGTCACGCTCACCTTTCAGGAGGCGACAGGATGCAACGTGATGCTTCTTCCTGTCGGGTCCTCTGATGACGGCGCTCACTCCCAGAACGAGAAAATCAACAGGTATGTCACACCGAAACATCTGATTAACAAAGAGGGAAGATTTCCATGGGATGAGAGTGAATGTAACATTAGCAACAACTTAGAAATGACACCAAGTGAAGTTTAAAAAGAAAAAGCTTGCCTGTAAACTCACAGTTAAATCTATCAGCTGCATGTTGTTAAATCAACATTAACTACTTTGTACCATCTATGCCTTTTGTGTAACATTAAAATACAATACCAAATATGTGTGCTTATTCAAGTTGTGTTTAATGAACATTCAGTTGAACTTGGAAAAAAATTCCAATTTTACTGTGATTAAAAACAAATCCTCATAAATGTTTCCAGATTCAACTACATTCAGGGAGTGAAGTTGCTGTGTGCGTACTTCCACGAGGTTTCCCAGCTGGACTGAACTGATGTCTCTCAGCAGATGTAAATATGTCCATCCTCACTCTCAGAGCCATAAACTATGTGGACGATTTACAGTTTCATACACACTGCCTGTCCTCAAATAATAAAAGGGGTTTCTTTGTCCTTATTTGTCCTCTTTTTTAAGCCTTGAGATATATATAATACATATATATATACACACACACACACACATTAGAGCTCTTAACGAAGTTGTAGTGTACCTGCAATAATGGTAAATTTCTACCAGGTAAATCATCTTTATATTAAAAGTGAGTATTAAAAGTGAGTGTGCGTGCATGATTTTATTTAGTAAGTTCAATGTAAGTACATAATATAATTGTAAATATACTCAACAAAAATATAAACGCAACACTTTTGGTTTTGCTCCCATTTTGTATGAGATGAACTCAAAGATCTAAAACTTTTTCCACATACACAATATCACCATTTCCCTCAAATATTGTTCATAAACCAGTCTAAATCTGTGATAGTGAGCACTTCTCCTTTGCTGAGATAATCCATCCCACCTCACAGGTGTGCCATATCAAGATGCTGATTAGACACCATGATTAGTGCACAGGTGTGCCTTAGACTGCCCACAATAAAAGTCCACTCTGAAAGGTGCAGTTTTGTTTTATTGGGGGGGGGATACCAGTCAGTATCTGGTGTGACCACCATTTGCCTCATGCGGTGCAACACATCTCCTTGGCATCATCCGTGAAGAGAACACCTCTCCAACGTGCCAAATGCCAGCGAATGTGAGCATTTGCCCACTCAAGTCGGTTACGACGACGAACTGGAGCCAGGTCGAGACCCCGATGAGGACGACGAGCATGCAGATGAGCTTCCCTGAGACAGTTTCTGACAGTTTGTGCAGAAATTCTTTGGTTATGCAAACCGATTGTTTCAGCAGCTGTCCGAGTGGCTGGTCTCAGACAATCTTGGAGGTGAACATGCTGGATGTGGAGGTCCTGGGCTGGTGTGGTTACACGTGGTCTGCGGTTGTAAGGCTGGTTGGATGTACAGCCAAATTCTCTGAAACGCCTTTGGAGATGGCTTATGGTAGAGACATGAACATTCAATACACGAGCAATAGCTCTGGTTGACATTCCTGCTGTCAGCATGCCAATTGCACGCTCCCTCAAATCTTGCGACATCTGTGGCATTGTGCTGTGTGATAAAACTGCACCTTTCAGAGTGGCCTTTTATTGTGGGCAGTCTAAGGCACACCTGTGCACTAATCATGGTGTCTAATCAGCATCTTGATATGGCACAAAGGAGAAGTGCTCACTATCACAGATTTAGACTGGTTTGTGAACAATATTTGAGGGAAATGGTGATATTGTGTATGTGGAAAAAGTTTTAGATCTTTGAGTTCGTCTCATACAAAATGGGAGCAAAACCAAAAGTGTTGCGTTTATTTTTGTTGAGTGTACATGGATGACACAAGAAAGTGAAAACACTTATTTCCATTGTGGTCCATTTAAAAATCAAATGACAAAATAGAAGTAAACATAAAATATAAGGGTGCAGAGGTGGTCAAGTGCTCAGTACACTTACTTCCAAAAACAGAAGGTTCCCAGTTTAAGATTTCCTGTCGTCATTCTCATTCTACTGTACTGTTCATGGCCCACCAGGGAACTGCAGCCCACACTTTTGGAAGCACTCTTCTACAGCCTAAAACAAAAATCTTGCTGAAAATTCACTTCATTTGGCCTTATATTTTTAAAAAATGCAAATGTAATATTATTTCCTGCACAGTTAACCACATTGCCTCACATACAGTGCTGATAAGCAAAGAAAAAAATTGTACGCGGTAGAAAGTACTGCAGTAAATCTGAGTGGATTTTAAATTTTTTGATACTTTTTAGTTATCTGTAAATATGCATTTTTGGCAAAAACCACACAAAGCAGGGAGGTTTTTCTACCAAGATGAACAGCCAGAGTTGCAACTCAAGTCAGTTCTTTAGTCTTTCTTTTGGCTGCAGCTGATTCAGTATTGACGTGCAAGGTGATTTGACCCAAGTTTCTGATGCAACTCTAGATGTACACAGAAAATAAGGTACATGTGGCCTTGAAGCAGGAAGTTTTTGTTTAGGAGGCAAGCACACCATCTGCTTCCGTTACCACAGTCTCCTCGTGTTATTTTGTGGTGTCTAATTACGAAACTGGTTTGTGCTGCCACACAGGTTCTGCAGAGAACATTTAATCTCTTACACTTTTATTTTCACTTCTTTGAAATGGACTTGGACAGCTGCCAGAATGTTCTACCAGGTTTAACACGTCGTCCTGCAGGCTGATCCTGAGCTCATAACATGTTTGTACAGTCATGTCTGAATAAAGTCAATATTCTGAGAGCACACAGACGTTTTGATGCCAATGATGGAAACCTGAAATCTGAGCACAGAAAAGTGTTGTCCATCGTAAAAATATTGAAACATCTCATTAAAAAGAAAATCAGAACAACATGAGAACAAGCTTAAAGTCAAACACCAAAATAAAAACAAACTAGAATTATTTGTTTAGGTACTGGTTCTATGTTGATTCTCCTAAACCCATTTTCAGTTTACATCCTGGAGAAGAAAATGGAAGAAATATGGATAACATACCTTCATATGGTTACCTTTAATAGAGCTTCTGGTGAAATACTATTGTATCCCGATTAATGGTAAATGTCCACCAGGTAGAGGTATTGCTCCACTTCAACAACCTTGAGTACAGGCTGCTGTGGGACACAACAAACCTGTTGTTTATGTAGTAGATAAAGATGATTCTGGAGTCTTGGTAATGGGCTAAGGCTAACTTTATATATAAGAGGCAGACTCTTTGAAGATGTGATTGCAGTGATGTCTCAGCTTGAGTGTGGAAAGGAAAAAAATGAAGAGCAGTAATGTGTTGATTCATCGCTGGAAATGATCCAAACAAGGAATCGACAACACGTCAAAGAAGTATGTGCAGTTTTGTGCACTTTTGTCTAAATGGACCATTGTGTCATGCTGGCATCTCTTTGTGGTTCCAGAAAAAACAAACACAGGCTCTAACGCTACATTAAACATGTTAAACTAACTAACTGAAATTCCTTTTCTTACCGGGATTAATATGAGTACTACTTCTGATGGAATGTTGCTTTTACTTAATACCACATTCATTAATCCTCTGGATTGACTCCAAAAACAGTTTGAGCATTTTTGATTAAATCCAATGTTAAGATAACGATGAAACGACTTTTAAAAAAGAGGGGTGGGGGCACAGTACGATGTGACTTAACCAAATACATAGAAATGAACATACATCATCTTCAACCGCTTTTCGGGGTTCGGGTCGTGGGGGCAGCAGTTCCAGCAGAGGACCCCAGACTTCCCTTTCCCGTGCCACATTGACCACCTCTGACTGGTGGATCCTGAGGTGTTCCCAGGCCAGTGTGGAGATATAATCTCTCCACCTAGTCCTGGGTCTTCCCCGGGGTCTCCTCCCAGATGGACGTGCCTGGAACACCTCCCTTGGGAGGTGCCCAGGAGGCATCCTTACCAGATGAACATACAGTTACACTAAACATTTTACAAAGAAAACACTTGTTTTCTTCAAGGGTTTATTTCCTGTCATTGATCCACAACTGTCTCCTGAAATCCATTCTGCAGGGAAATGTTCCAACCATAATCTGACACAACACACACGGCAGTAAAAATAAGTTGTATCCAACAACAATTTATTTCAGATCATTTGTTGGACTTTTTATGCCTGCAAGCACTGCTTGATCCTGATTACAGGATGAAAGGAATCAGAGCTCAAAGGTGAATGGCAGTATCAGGATCAAAGGAATGTGCTTGAAGTGCTGTACAATGATGCTTCTCATTCATACACGCACACACACACACACCAGTCTCAGCATGCTGCCATACAAGGCACTCAACCGCACACTGGGAACAACTTGGAGATTAAAGACCTTGCCAAGTCAAAGATCCGCTTACTTGATCTGGATCGCCACCAAAATTTAATGATCTCATGATTTCAGGCCCAATGCACCCATGTTACTGTGAGATATCTTGAATTGATTTTACATATTTAAAAAAAACTTCACCAAGAATGACACAATAAAGCATAAAACAGAAACCACATCACCTTGAGCAGACTATTGTAATCACTCCTGTGTGTGTGTAAGAGAGAGAGAGAACAAATTAATGTTAAAGAGCAGCTGCACAGCTATAGCTCCGAAACACTTTCTGTAAAATCTCAGCTACCAACCTGGCTAGAGTTTTGATCAACAGCTCATACTAATCAGTAGAATATTTGTGATTAATTGGTATAAGTGACTTCATGATGACATCACAAGACGTCATAATATGAAGACCAAAAATAAATCAATAATCTGTTGAATAACTACATTAAGTAAATGACAGAAAAGGTTTATTCTTCAAAAAGTCCACTTCTTTATACTTTGTAACTGTTTCTGCTGATGGTTTCATATTAGGTGAAACTGTTTAATTCAGGAAAGTGAAGAAATAATGAAAAGAAACATCTGATTACATTTCTTCCGACTTGACATAATTTGCAGTAACAGGATTTCTCGCCTGTTGCTGTGCTTTTGGCGGTAGTACAGCTAAAACAAACAAACAATCTTGTGTGAAGGTTTCCTTGGAGAAATTAAGTTAGAAATGTG
Source organism: Thalassophryne amazonica (assembly GCF_902500255.1). NCBI lineage: Eukaryota > Metazoa > Chordata > Actinopteri > Batrachoidiformes > Batrachoididae > Thalassophryne > Thalassophryne amazonica. The sequence goes on from NC_047122.1 coordinate 38,857,730, forward strand.
TTTTGAATGAACAAGGAGCAGAGGAGAGGAAGCGCCGGTAAGTCCCAGAAGAGGGCAGCAAAACCCACTTCTTGCGACTGTCAAATATAGACATGAAAAACCACTAGAGCGGACGTCGGGCTCCTTTCCTCGATAATTTTTATCCGCCATTTTGGAAGAGAAGATTGTTACAATTTTGCGGGTGTTACTGCACTGACAGCCACACCCAAAATTCAAAACCGTCAGATACATTTATTTCACAAAACCAGCTACGTGGTGTGTAAAATACTACAAGAATTATAATTAATGTTTTCCTTTTTTTCTCCTTTCTTTGTGTGTGTGTGTGTGGGGGGGGGTTACAAACTCTTTATTGCATTTTATTTTAGAGAAACACATACCGAGACAGTGTCACATACTGTAAATATATGTATTAATTATAATTCCATTTTATCTATGCAAAATGTACCATTTTGATGAAATAAGGTAAGATTAATATTTTTTTACAGTCTCTCCCCCAGTATTGTATCACCATCCACAGATCAACTACTGACAGAAGTGACATATTCCATAAAATTCTGTTGTATTAATGCCCCCCCAAAAAAAGGTCTTCAAGTCTGCATAAAAAACAGTAACAACAATTCTGCTGGAGCAACAAATTTCTGATGCTTTTTGTGGTGTAAACAGCGAGTATGACGTCATTCTATGCCTTTACCAAAATGATGACCGGAGCTCGTCCTTTCTGGCTGCTTCAGTGAATGATGATGTCCACTCTGGTGTTTATCTATCTCTATGCTTCCACCTGTTTCCACTTTACCAATTATGAATAGAGTGAGCTGTGATTGGCTGTCAGAACAGGTTAAAAGTTGAACCCCCACACTGGTAGGAAGGTTTTTGGATATAGCTGAAGGTAAAGGTCTCTGAGCCTGAGGGTCTTTCAGTTGAAGCCATGGGGTCTGTTTTAAGGTAATGTTTCAACATGATGTTCTTTAAGTCTTGTTGTGTGTCTGGGAAGTGGCTTATTTCAGTATTTTTTGTTGTTTTAGAGCTGTGCTATGGTTGGTTGCTGTTGGACAGCTTGAAGCAAGTATTGCACGTGAGTCTAAATGCCAACTTAAATAATTAAATTGGACTAAATAACTAAGTTCAGAGTTCTTCTAGCACAAACTAATTGATGTTTTAACTAAAAACTAGTATGACAAACTGTAGAGGTGGCTCATGCAAACTGACTGTCTTGTCTTCTGTAGCTTACCATCATGGTACTAGTCAGAGTTTATGGAATCCTGAGGCCAGTTTTAAAGGGTCTCTCGATCGTGACTACCCAAGCCAGGTAATAAGGCATCTGTCTGCACCAAGAAGTTACTCTTCCCGGCAACCAGGCCTGACCTCCCAGGCCGCTAGCCGTTCTCTCCAGGGTCTCAAGGCGCAGCCCCATTTGCGAAGCCACGTTACACTCCAGGGCCCAATTGACCAGCCCACATATCCACGACAGACAGCTATTGGTTCTCTCCAGGGTCCCAAGGTGCAGCCTCAGCTGCGTGCACATGCTTCTTTCCATGGCCCAGGCTACCAACGTAAGCATCCACAGCATGCATCTAGCCATCTTCTTCAGAGTTCAAAGGTCCAGCCCCAGTTGCGTACCCATGCGCCTTTCCATGGCCCAGGCTACCAACGTAAGGATCCACAACAGGCAGCTAGAAGCCCTCTCCAGAGTTCAAAGTTCCAGCCCCAGTTGCATACCCATCCGCCTTTCTATGGCCCAGGCTACCAGCGTGAGCATCCACAGCATGCATCTAGCCGTTTTCTTCAGGGTTCAAAGGTCCAGCCCCAGTCACGTACCCATGCGCCTTTCCATGGCCCAGGCTACCAACGTAAGCATCCACAACAGGCAGCTAGCAGCCCTCTCCGGGGTTCAAAGGTCCAGCCCCAGTCGCGTACCCATGTGCCTTTCTATGGCCCAGGCTACCAGCATGAGCATCCACAGCATGCATCTAGCCGTCCTCTTCAGGGTTCAAAGGGCCAGCCCCAGTTGGGTACCCATGGCCCAGGTTACCGACGCAAGTATCCACATCAGGCAGCTAGCCATCCTCTACAGGGCTCAAAGATCCAGCCCAAGTTGCGTACCCATGCTCCTTTCCAGGGCCCAGCCTCCCAGCCCAGCTATCCCTTGCAGATGGGTAGCAATCTTATCCAGGGCTCAAAGGTCCGGCCACAGTTGCGTAGTAATGCTCCTTTCCATGGTCCAAGCAACCAGGCAAAGCATCCGGGAACAAGAGTTTTTCTCCAGGCCTCAAAGGTTAAGCCCCAGTTGCAGGGTCAGCATCCCAGCTATCAGCCAAAGATCAACACTCAACTGGTGGGCCAGCCAGCCAATGTCCAGCCCAGAAGCCATTCCAGACTTTACAATCCTGAAGGTGCACACAGATCAACATCCACATGGTGGGTAGCATCTAGGGCTTTCCATTGATGTATATTATCGAGGCTATAACGCTAATGTGCTCATCTTCCTGTTCTTTCAGGATCAGTCATCCACATGTCAAAGGAAGCAAGCTGGACACACTAACTGGTTAAGGCCACGAAGCTGAGCATCTTGGAAACATTTAACTGAAGTGATGGGCAGTTGGTATTGTCAGGAAAATAAACCTTTTTGTTTGCAGTCTGTCTCCTCCTCAGTTGGTTGAAACTCGATGGTGCAGTTCATCCTGTGAGAACAAGCCTGGTCTAGTAGATGGCCAACTAGAATTGTAACAAGTCATGTTAGCTTTTTGCACTCAAAAGCTAAACTTGCCACATGTCTTGGTGTTGGCACCACATCTAGGTCTGGTGTTATGGGTACTGTAATCTGGTGAATTGGGAGGCTGACAATTATTCTAGAACTCAAAGTGGAGACCTGAGCCTCTTGCAAACGTTTCACTGACTGGATGGCAAAGTGAATAAGCTTGTATACCACAAACTAAACTGAGGATGTAAATGCAGAAGGTTAATCCTAGTCTAAGACTTAAAGTATACTGGTCCCACTCAGTTGGGTGTTTAAAGTAGGCGTTTTTAACATTGCCGTAGTGCTGACATGGAAAATGCTGACGGTCTAGCCAGTAAGTTAAATGTGTGGTTGAAGTTGACTCAGTTTTGAGTCATGGCATCAAAATCTCAGTTAAATTGGGGCCACTGAATTGAATAACACCTTAGCAAGACTTTAGGATCTTAGGTTTAAGAGGGGAGTTTGTGCCTGGTTTCATAACTGATTATTTGAAATGGCAGCCTGACATTACACAGCAGAACTTCTTCTGGTGTCTTTGGGGGTTCCACAGGGCTTTGGTTTTTAGGGTGGGTTTTAGTTTGTCCAGCATTTTCCAAATGAGCACTGACTCAACAGTTTATAGCTAAACTAACTAGCTGTGAAAGGAAACTTCCTAAAGTAACTGGCTTTTATTGGAGATTTTTATATACTCCAACTTAATTTTTGGCAAGCTTGGTAGTCCCCCCCCCCCCCCCACGGGTTGTGCTCACTCTTTTTTTTTTTATCCCTAGCTCCTCATCAAAAGCTTAATGGGAAATGTTTCACCTGAACAAAAATTTGGTTTGCCATGACTAAATCTCTGGAAGCTTCTAATACTCTGCAAGTTTTCCTCCAGTAATGTATTACTATTCGGTCACAATGTGACTGACAGGTTAACTGTTAAGCTCCAGTAAGTATTAATGGCAAGTCTTTTTATGAACGCATAAAAAGATCAAACAGGATCGCCAACCCCAAACATTTATGCTGCTTTTCGTGGTTGAATCCCTCTCAAGATGGCGGCCCGAGCTGGTCGCTTTGGTTTGCTGCGCCCTAGTGTTCATCTGTGTCAACGAGTAGAAGATGCATCATTTTCAGCGTGGGAAATTCCTGGATGGATTGTAAACTGACCTTTGATGATCATATCCAGAGAGTTGTCACAAGATGTAAAAAGGCAGCAAATAAGGTGTCTGGCAGGAAGTATCAGGGAAGCTCGCATGAAGTCTCTGAAGCAAATCTATACTGCCATAATAAGATCTGTCTTAGATTATGCATGTATTACAGATCAGCCGCAAACTCATCTACAAAAGCTCAATGAGATACAAACTCAGGCCCTCTGTATGTTGTGGAGCTTTCAAGACGTCAAAAAAAATCCCATCTCAGGTAGAGGTTGGAGAATAACCTTCTGAGGCGTCTCCAATTATCTGTGGGGTATTGGATAAATTTACAGGGTCACAAACCAACCCATCCTGCCACATCCTGTTTTAAATCCATATTGGGGACAGGGTAAAATTAAGTCATAGTTTTGGTAGGGGGCAGCACGGTGGATTAGTAGTTAGCACTGTTGCCTTAAAACAAGATCATGGGATCAATTCCCACCTGTGGCCTTTGTGTGGAGTTTGCATGTTCTCCCTGTTTGTGTGAGTTCCTTCTGGTTGCTCCGGCTTCCTCCCACATCCAAAGACATGCAGGTTAGCTGGATTGGAAACTTTAAATTGCCCGTAGGTGAATGTGTTTGTCTATATGTGGCCCTGTGACAGTCCTGGTCAGGGTGTGAGGCGGGGTACGCCCATGACCCTTAATTGGAGTAAGCGGTTGAAGATGAGTGAGTTTGGTAGGTTAGGCAATAGTCATGCTAGGAAACTAGGCTTGTCTAAGTTAACACATAGATGTGTAGTAGCCTACTACTGTTTATTCCCCCCCCCCCCCCTTTGCCCCAAGTAGACTTTGAGATGGAGAAACCTTTGAAGGAAAGTAATAAGTACAGTGGGATGGCCAGTCTAGTCCAGCAGAACCTTAATATGAAATATACAGATATGACTCAATTATTTGCAGATGGATCTAAAGATCCAGTCACAGGAAAGAAAGGAGCAGCAGTTTATATTCCCCAATTTCATAAGTCAATCATAAAGAGACTGTCAGATCTTGTAGCTGTCTTTTCTGTGGAACTGCTAGGAATTTTGCTTGCACAGTACTGAGTAGAGGAGGTGAAGTTCACGCACGTCATCTGTTCAGATTCAATGGCAGCATTAATCAGCATTTCAAATGGCAAATCTGTTTGCAGGTCAAACGTGTTCAATGAGATTCTTCAAAGCTTACTTAAACTACAACATAATATTTCAGTATGTTTCGTGTGGGTTCCATCTCATTCTGAAATTGAGGCCAATCAAGCAGTAGATCAGCTGGCAAAAGCAGCTCTGAAATTCAGATCAACATTCCACTTGAAGTCAAAAACAAGACAGAAATGAACAAAGCATGGCAAAAACGATGGGACAAGGAATCTAAGGGTCAGTTTTTACATAAAATTCATGGAAATGTATCAATATGGAGTCGCAGGCTATACGTATATAGGTCACACAGGTTTAAATTAAAGGTGGGCGATACCGGGAATTTTGGTATTGATCCAATACCAAGTAAATACAGGCCCAGTATCGCCGATATTGATACCGATACTTTTTCATATTTAAGCTTCATGGATCCAAAAGACCTAGGATAGAATTTCGCCAGACATTGTACATGAACACAAAATACTTTATCACAATCAACATTTTTGTTTAAAAAAATATTACTCAACATAGCTTAAAACAAAATCTCCTCAGGTAGAAGGCTGACAAACCACAATACAAGGGTGCGCTGCTCTATGTTGTGTGACACAGCGCAGTGCTGCTCTTACAGACAGAGAGTAGACTTTGAATCTGTGTGCGCAGCAGTCAGTGCGTGCGGGAGAGAAAAAAAGCTTGATTATCGATCTTTTTACATGAGGATTGTTCAATATCAATACCAGCGTTGGTATCGATATTAGGATCGATCCGCCCATCTAGTTTAAATCATACTCTCAACATCAATGGATACCATGAAACCAGTCAGTGTTAGAGATGCAGCTGAGCACGTGTTACTGACACGTGTTACATATAGACAAAGAGGAATTCTATTAGACGATATCAGAGCGCTAGGACTGACCAGCTTCACAATGGAGGGATTACTTTCTTTTTCTACACTTACACCACCAGTTTGGAAGCATGTTTGCATATATAAAAGGAAAAGGGTTATTGCTCCACGCCCAAACAGTTGATGGCGGTAATGCATCATATCGGTGTACAAACCACAAAACATTAGACAGAAGAAGACGAAAGCGGGAAATTCCTAAACACAGAGTCGGTGATGCTGCTAGATTTCGACTTTAATGAACGAACTGTTGACGTTTATAAAAACTTTATCGGTGGAATGAGGAGTCAGAAGTTTTCCGTGCTTACGGAATCGAGGACGACCCAAACTAATGGTTTCTGAAGGCGGAGTCTTCGCTAATGCTAAGCTAGCTGTGTACATGTAGCTGTTTCCTGCGTTCGGGTTCATGTAAAAACAACATGGATCGTTACGACAAGGTGAAGATTCTACTGAAAAACTGGGAGCAGAGTTTTGTCAAAGAGCACCAGAGAAAACCCACCAAGGTGATTTTGAAACATCTCAGACCTGACAAACGGCAACAAACTTTTACAGCTTCATGTTACTGCAGTTTTTTGGGTGCTTACTATCTATTAATTAGCCTTAATTTATTGATTGATTAAATGTATTTCGTAAAATAGGTTTAGAATAAATAAAAAAATGACCTTTTAAAAATAAATATATCCGATAATCAGTGTAGAAAAATTCATTAATCCTCCAAAAGTTGATCAGATAAAGTTCTAACGGTGTGTCTTGGTCATTTGACATGATTTATTAATAATTCTTTTAAATATTGAAATGATCTGATTTCAGCTTCTTAAATGTAAATAATTTCAGGTTTATTTTAGTAATTTACTCCTCTCTGGCAGTAAACTGAATCATTTTTGGCTGTCGACATTAGGAGACATTTGAAGAGATCATATTTAGTTCTGGAAAACACTTAGTCGACAGTTTTCACTGTTTTGTAGAATTTTATGGACCTAACAACTAATTGAATATTTTTCTTCTTTGATGGATTTTTAAATAACCCTTAGTGGCAGCCTTGTTAATATTATTATTGGCAGTCTCAGCTCTTTGAAATTAATGCTTCTTTTTATATAATGCCTTTGGGGTGGGGTCATTGCTAAGTAATTTTTTCCCCCACCTTTTAAAAACTAAATTTTGGCTCATTTTCTCATACTCCCACATCAGAAGCCATAGAATTGAAACATTGTGTTACTAGAGTGGGGTGATTTCACCTGGGGTGAGTTTGCAGTGGGGTGACTTCACTTTGAACTGTTTGCATGTTCTCCCCGTTTCTGAGTGGCGTTCTTTTGGGCACTCTGGTTTTATCCCTCTTTCAAAAACATGTTTATTTAGGGTCTGCTCCTTTCTCTGCCCTTGACCAAAGCAGCATCTCTACATCTGTAGTTGGTTCCCAGGTGCTGGACTGTGGCTGCTCCTCGTGTTTGGATGGTGTCTAACTGTAATTATGTTAGGTTAAATGCAGAGGGCAAATTTTGTGGTATAATGACAATAAAGGCCTTTTTTTCTAGAGCTTTTCATGTTGTTTCTATGATTTAACCCAAAGAGAAAAGTGTCAGTTACTTCCAAGCATGTATTACTTTAGCTCGACTTGATAACTGTTACCGGTGGTGCTTATGATGTCCTGTGTTTCTAGGACGACATTGACCAAGCCCCTGAGGAGACCAGGAGTATGTTCAGCCCATAAATTACTGCATATAAACAAATATAAGTTCTTGATGATACTATTCATACAGTAGAATTTTTGGGGACCCAAGAATGTGTTTTGTATCTATAATCAAGATCTATATAAGGAGTACCGCAGTCTGAAACAAGCCAGAGAGATAAACAGCAGGTCCAGTGGACACACTGAACAGTGCAGGAATACACTGGAGGTACTTGACAATCATTTTTGTATGTTTCTGCAGAAGAAAATGTCAAAGTATATTAACATGGACTTGTTTAACAGCTGCATTTGTGATGGATCATGCTGTTGTCTGTATTTAGAAAGCTGAGTGTTGGGGTGCACATTTGAATCGCACTTCCTTGCCGGCATCTTCTCCCACTTTGACACCTCTGGACAAAGACAAACTTAAAGCCTCTGCCCAATATTATGGCCTGAAACTTAAAAACAACCTGTCCACACTCAGTAAGGTGAGACACTCTCACATTGGGCCTCATGTATCAACGTTGCGCACTTGTGGTGTAAATTTCCGTTGTAAATTTGAAGTACACCAAAGTTGCCGTGACATGTATCAAGCAGTGCGCACCTGCCTATTTGTGGCGTACGCCCGACATGACCTTGATAAATGCGGCGGGTGAAAACAATCGTAATTATAATGAACACGCCCATAAATATTCAGACTCCACTTCAGACACACCCTCATTTCATGACATGGAAGCCAGGAAGACGGCAAAGAAAACGAACTTCACCAATCACGACGCGTGCCAATAGAGCGTCAAAAGCGGCCGTCGTATTAATTGTTTTGTAGTATAATAAAAAAAGTGTTATTCTCTTTTCACATGTCAATAATTCTTGACGTGGATATTTGCTAGCTCAGTTAATAAGACACGCCTTATTTTTCAGATTTCTTTATTTTTTAAATTTATTTCTTTATTTATTTTATGTTAACAAACGAATGGAGAAAACAAAACCTGATTGCAGCACGGGCGAAGGGAATGACAACACTACAGTTGTAATTATCAATTCCATTGTCTAAAACGATCACACCACATAAAGTTAAGCTCAGCGCTGCTCTGGCTCCAGGCTCGAAGTCTGGAGAAAAAGGCGAGCAGCGCTTTCTTTGCGGTCAGCGCTGTGGCCACGGATCGTGCTCCATAGACCAACAGTCCCGCAAAAGCGGGATTTGTATTAATTATTATGTAGTATAATCAAGAAAGTGTTATTTATGTAACATATGCATTGATTTGTATAATGGCACTGTTTATCATGTTGATCATTTTCATTTTTATGTGGATTCCAGTGCTGGTTCATTTTGGTGTATAATTTACACCACCTCCCGACTTGGTGTATATTTTCAGCGCACCGTACGCCAATGACCACATTGATAAATGTCAAGTAGCGCAGCCATTTTGGCGTACACGCCATATACGCTCAAATATTGCCGTATGCAACGTTGATACATGAGGCCCATTGGCAGGATAGAGCGACAGACTGGTCATAAATGATTAAATTTCTTTGAATTTATAATACTACAATTAATTAATAAATTATTTTAATTTTTTTTAATTAGGAGCATCCAGTCTCATTGAAGAAACCATTTATTTCTGGTCGGACGCCTGTAAACCTTTTGAAGGATCGACAGGCTGAGAAGAGGGGCAATCCAGTTTCTGAAAGTCCTGAATCTGTCACTCATATATTGAGCAAGTACAAGTCTTGGCCATCTCACTCTAAGCCTTTCTCACAGAGGTAATTGAAAAGATTGAAGAAATGAGACCATGATATCTATATTTATGTTACTACATCTCTTGGGCAAACTGTATTGTACCTGCATTAATGGTAAATGTCCACCTGCTGGTGATATTGCTCCATTTGAAGAACCTTGAGTATAGGCTGCTGCCGGACACCAATGACCAATCTGTTGCTTATATTAGTAGATACTAGCACAAGCCCCTTGAATAAATCCACTCTAATATAGCCAAAGTTCCCCAAAATCTTTGAGTACATTTTTTAAATGAATTTAATGAAATTTATAAAGTCTCTCAGTTAACAATAGCGAACTATTGATAGTATTTATTAATATGAGTATATGAGTATGAGTAATAAATTTGGCTATAATCTGTTGAATCATTATTCTTTCCTTGGAGAAATTGTTGGGAAAATATTGAGAAACATGTTCCAAGGTCCTCTTAAATTATGTCTTTTTAATCCATTTACAGTTCATAATTGGTAAATACTGTCATTGTGTTGCAGCACTTTATTTTAGTAACGTTAGTCTTTACATAATATGTTGTGTAATTGGCTTTGTGCTAGGTTGGTGTTTGGTGCAATGTCATATTGCTGACTTCACATGTAACTTACATCTAGTATAGATGTACATTATATACTTGTCAGGTTTCAGCAATGGTTACCCTGCCAAAATAACTTAAATCTTTGGCAGTTTTTGGGAGCGTATACAGATCAGTTACATACTCCACATATTGATTTGTATTTCAAACTTTTTTTCATTTTTAAACAATGCAACAAGAAACATTGCTGTCACATTTGAAGTTACCCGTCCACGTCACTACGCATAGTCTTGTTCACCTTTAATTGTGCTCATGTTTGCAGAGTGAAGAGTTCTGATGGGTCTCCATCTTCACAAGCATCACATCCTACAGAGCCAGACGAGCCGTTTCAACCATTTGAACCAGCGTCTTGTGATGGATCTCTAAATGTTGCCCCAAGTTACAGTCATAATGATGCTGGTACTGAGGGTGTTATTACTCCAGGCATTACCTGTGAGAATCTCCACATTTTCAATCAGGATCATTCGCCAGTCAGATCCGCTGCCCTGCTGTCATCACTACCTTCTCCACGTAGTGAGGCAGGTCAGAGAGGAGATGCAGCAAGATTAAACAAAACTGAAGGACTTTCAGGAGACATGAAATTAAATGGTATCATATTTAATGGGAGCTTAGATCCTACAGGTTCTGGAACACTGGTTGGACTAAGAGGAAGCCCACAGTGTGTAGGTGGTTTGGGAGGAGGATTAGAAGGTAGGGGCATCCAAGGAAAACCTAAAGTTAGCAGGCTGACTTTACTGGACAGAAAGTGGCTTGAGAGGTGTCAGGTGTTTGGGGAGATGGGGGCGGAGGAGAAGCCTGGAGCAGGAAACCAGGTGACTGAAGGAGGAAGAGGAAAAGCAGAAATAGAAGAAAAGACAGAGACAACAGGCTTGACAAGAAATGAAGAGTCGAAGAGTATTATTGAGGACAGAATAGTCAGTGATGATACTCCAAAGCTACACCGCACTAGAAAAAGTGAAGGGAAGGAAGGTATGGAGATGAAGGAAGGCAAAGAGAAGGAAAGTCAGCTTGTACCACAGCCAATGCCACACGACGGCGAGAACGGGTTGAAATCCAAAGATACTAAAAGAAGAGGCACAAAGAGACTGAGAGAAGAGGAGGTGACAGAGGAGGAGAGAGGAGTGAGTAAGAGGCAGAGGAAGAGCAAAGAGAGAGAGCAGAGCTCTGATGTAAACTCCAAACCGGCTGAAAGAGGAGGCAGGAAAAAGAAATCCAACAAAAAGAATGTGGAACATGAAGATACAGAGGAGAAAGAAACTAAAGTACCAGAAAAGGTAAAATACACATACTGTGGTGTTATTGCGTATACATTTTTTTTAATGGGAATGCAGTAATGATCACTAAAAACAGATTCACTCCGATCAAGGCTCCACAGGAGAACTTATTAGGAGAAATCCAGGAGGAATTTGAAGCTAAAAGCCGGCATCAGTCGCAGCCTGCCAGATTCAGGTAAGACTGCTGATAATTCATAATTCTTGAGTTTTGTGTTAGCAGTGCTCACTTTAATTTATGCTAACATGTGGCATGTTTGTGCCTGAGAATCAGAAGGTCTCCATGGAAAATACAAACAAAAAACATAAACGCAGTGACCCTTGCATTTATTTTGACTTCTATATTATTGTAGACTGTATGAACCCAAGATGTTTCTGGTTTTGTGTTTTCAACTTCATTTCATATGTTAATAAACATACATTCCTGCATTTTGGGTCTGCAACATATTGTAAAAAAGATGGCATTATAGGGATTAAATCATTTTTACAGCCAGTTTTCTTGAGACAAATTAGGAAATTGATACATGAACATTTCCACATCACTGAGTATGTCTCTTGTACTTAATTTACATCAATCATGGAAAATATGTGTCAAGTAGGTGGTTCTCAAAATTTGATTGACCATGCAGGAAGGAGACTAGTGAGGGAAGCCACCAAGACACTGATGACAACTCTGAAGGAGTTACACTCTTCTGTGGATGCGATTGGAGAAATTGGGAATGGTGCAATATTTGGGGTGCAAGGTTCTCACCAGGATTTTTTCACAGCATAGGGGGAACTTAGCAGGGCATAGCCGCATGAGGAGCGTTGCAGGTGAGAGTATTGAGGGCCACTTTGTGTTGCGAACTGGGACATTAAATAATGTGCAACATCCTTTAAAAAAGGGAAAAATAAAACAGAACCCCCGCCTTGCTGGTTAAATCATAGCATAGGGGATCCAAATCACAGCATAGGGGCCCCCTATGCTCAACTGCTCTGGCGAGAACTCTGAGGTGGTATATTCCAGATGTGGACTATATCGGGATTTATGCAAGTTTCAAATGTTAGTGGCTGTGAGATTGACAACTGTCCTCAAATGATCTTTTTTTTCTTCTTCTTCTTTTTTTTTTGTAATTTCTGCATACCCTATGTTCCGGTGTGTATGTCACAGAACCTCTCAAAGTAGTTAAAAAAAGTGACTTATACTCCAGCAAATACTGTATGTATTGTGTAGTGGAGATGAGTGGCTGCAGCCTTCATCCATCAAGCCTGTTTATTGTAAAGAGCCAGTGCCGTCAATAGCAGCGCTCCATTTGGTTTTAGATTGATTTTTGCTGCTGGAATGTGTCAAGATTTTCTTTATTTCAACAGAAGCATGAAAAATGCAGAGGGCAACTTTGTGAAGATTAATCTGAAGAAGAAATCTCACGTCAAAGGATTTGCATTAAGAGGGGTGGCATTACGTAAACAGGTGTGTTCTGCATGTGTGAGGTTGTTTATAATCAGTGAATGTTAGGAAAATTGGGATGAAAATATACACCAATCTCAGCCTCTTGCTCACTCACTGTCCACACTTTTCTGAACAAATGTGTCTGCTGAAGACGATGCTAAATATAAAAAGCACTTTTTAAAAATCTTTTGTTTTGTTGTAAATTAATGTGCTGAAAATTTAAATAAGGCTAACGAAGAAACTGTGCCATGCATCCACTTTAACCATTGCCACCAAGACCTGTTGGGCTTAAAACAGGTGTGAATCTGTTTTCCAGATGTACATGCAGAAATTTCAGCTGAAAGGTGAGCGTTTTGGTGGAGGTGGCAGTTATTATGGTAGAGGACGACGAGGTGGATTTACAGGTGGATTTGGTCGCCATGGTGACACCTGCTACAAATGTGGAGGGGTTGGACACTGGGCCGTCGACTGCAAAGGACGAGGTAACTCACAATATATCACATGCACACAATGCAAATGTCTTCATACATGTTCAGATTAAATTAAATCTTCATCCCTCACAATTAGTTTTTTTTAATCAGTTAATTAATACATGAAGCTGAGCCATGCTAATAACACATGCGCATTACATACACACTGCAACATGAGTCAATGTAATGTGGAGACATGTTCGTTTAGTGAAAACTGCTGCACCTGAAGGCAGAGAAAGTTTTGTTTGCCAGATCTTACATGTCATCACATTTGACTCCATATTATTCTGCTCACCAAAACATCCAACTTTATTTCTTGTAGCCCCTCCACCTCCTGTTTGTGTGGACAAGCCAGAGGAAGACAAACCATTTGAGCTTCCCACCCTGGAGGAGGTTGCCAGGGCAACAGGAACACTGCGAGAACAGCCACTTGGTATGCCTGGTATTACTTTTGTCACATCCTGCTTTGCACCTTTGTGGATCATTGTTTGTAATACTGTATTTCCACAACAAGGCTCTTGTGCATGGTTGCCCCTTGGCTGAGTGGGCTACTGAAGTTTGGTGACATTCACCTGTTCTTTTTGTGAAATGGCTCAGTAACATCATGAAAACTGTATCAACAGAACAAGCTGTGGAATGGTCATTATAATAATGTCAGTGATGCATGTGGTGGTGAAGAAGCCTATTGAAGATTTTATTGCCTCAATCTACTTTTTCAGGGAAATTGCTTGTTTTTCAGTCACCAATCTTGTTGTATAGCCGAGGGATTCTAAATGGTGTACGGGATACTGTTTTGGGAATGTATTTTAAATGTTGTTAAATAGGGGTGCACCAATCAGGATTTTTTAGGCCGATCACTGAAATTATGATCTTCCGATACCGATCAAGTACATATTTGGATCATGCCCAAAATAAGAATATAGGTCTAATGTATAGGACTATTTTTGCATTAAAACTTAATGATGAAAACAAAAAACATGCATTCAAATAAAGACACTAAAATAAACTGCCACCTTTTGTTTTAGTACACTGACTTTGTTCTACCAGCAAGCGTTTTTTTTTTTCCATGTTTCATGTTGCTCAGGTTACAGCCTACAGAGAATACATTGAGAATGTAAAATACAGCCCTCATTCTATGGGGTTAAAATTCTCATTAATATTTGTAAATGCACACAGGGTGATCTACAAATAATCATTGATTTGCAAATGTATTGAGATATCCACAAATGCAAATTTCATATTTGTAACTTGTAAATTGGTCTTTGCAAATATAAAACTTAATTTGTTAAAAAAAAAAGAAAAAATTACATTTGTAAAACTGGAAATTGTATTTGTGAATTGAGTTTCAGCATTTGTGGATCACCAATTACATGCATTCATCGCTTTCCTCTGTGACGTAATTTTGAGACATTCTTTTTGTGAAATCCACAGATCCACAAACAAATGCCTACTGATTCACAAATACACACCCACGCACACTGGATATCCACTAGATGGAAGTGTGGTTCCATTCATTACACAGCAGTCTATTTAGAGCTCTCGGAGCCATTTGACTCATTTTGACTTCTGATATGACCTGGACGGACATGGACTACATTAGATGATGGCGACTGCTCTCCTTGTCCGTCCAGCTCATATCAGAAGTCAAAATGAGTTTACGTCACAGAGGAAAGCCTGTCATGACAGGACCAAGCACTCCCTGCGCTACTGCCTGCACTGTTGTGATCGGTCCTTTTGATCGGCGCATTTTACCGATCAAACCGATCAAGGCGTGATCGGCCGATAATGATCGGTGCCCCTCTATTGTTAAACTCTTCTACTACTCTGATGCCCAAAACGTCCTCTTTGAGATCACCAAAGGCCATCTTATAAATGTGCAACTTGTCTTAATGATGAAATGTTCCTTTCAGAAAAGCCAGCTGCAACATTCTCAACCTAAATTAACTGCATGTTCATCTAAAGATGAATCTTAAGGTTGGATGGTTTTCATTTGATCGATATGCAAAATATGATCAGTACTGGTTGTCATACATGTATCACTTTATTTCTTCAAGTCTTGATGTGTTGCTGCAGTAATCATTACAGCTTCACAGCACTAGAGCCTGCTGAAAAATGTTCAGTTGTACTGTCACAGATATTTGTTTTTGTGAATACTCTTATACGAGGTCTATTAGAAAAGTATCTGACCTTATTATTTTTTTTCAAAAACCATATGGATTTGAATCACGTGTGATTGCGTCAGACAAGCTTGAACCCTCGTGCGCATGCGTGAGTTTTTCCACACCTGTCGGTTGCGTCATTCGCCTGTGAGCAGGCTTTGAGTGAGGAGTGGTCCAGCCACCTTGTCGTTGTTTCATTGCCAGGAAATGGCGGAATGATTTGGGCTTTTTTTTCCATCAGACTTTTTTCACAAACTGTTAGAGACTGGCAGCTGGAAACCATTAGAAAAATTTATCTGGCTTTCGGTGAAAATGTTCCGGGCTTGGTAGAGAATAAGGAGTGTTACTGTCGCTTTAAGGACGGCCCCCAGCAGCTGTGGGGCACGCCGCGTTCTGAAGCCGCCATCGACAGGCTGAGCGACCATTTCATTTCTAAACGGATGGCTGTCTGGATCCATGACCATCGTGTGCCATTTCTCTGGACTCAACCATTTTCCGGCAGATTTCACTTTTAACAAGAGATTTTGTCATGGAAAGCCGAGCGGAGGCTTCGCGCGTCACGACCGATTTTCTGATGGAGCAAGACAAAGGAACACCTCCGTTTCAGTCTCACAGGACGGCTTTGAGATGGCGTTCAGACAGCTGTCGGTGGTTTTTCCATCGAGTGATTATCCGAGAAATTGTGGATGTGCCTGGACATGCCAGAACATGTCCCGTGAGGCTTCATCACGGCGTTGCTGTGCGCCATGCGGTACCGGCGCGATGCGCGAAGCCTCCGCTCCTCTTTCCATGACAAAAACTCCTGTAACAGTGGAATGTGCCGTTCATTTCCAAACTGGACACTGTGTTTTATCCGGGACGTCGTCTGACTAGCACAGGAATTGTGAAAAGATGTGGACATCAGCACTTTTTCGGCACATTGAGACAGACATGCGGAGGAATTCCGCGTGTCGCGGCAGTGCCGCATGGTGCACAGCAACGCCGTGATAAAGCCTCACGGGACATGTTCTGGCATGTCCAGGCACATCCACAATTTCTCGGATAATCACTCGATGGAAAAACCACCGACAGCTGTCTGAACGCCATCTCAAAGCCGTCCTGTGAGACCAAAACGGAGGTGGTTTTGTCTCGCTCCAGTAGCGAATCCATCGTGATGCGCGAAGCCTCCGCTCGGCTTTCCATGACAAAATCTCTTGTTAAAAGTGAAATCTGCCGGAAAATGGTTGATGTCCAGCTCTTGTGATAACCAGAGAAATTGCACACGATGGTCACGGATCCAGACAGCCATCTGTTTAGAAATGAAATGGTCGTTCAGCGTGTCGATGGCGGCTTTGGAGCGCGGCGCGCCCCACAACCACTGGGGGCCGTCCTTAAAGCGACAGTAACACTCCTTATTCTCTACCAAGCCCGGAACATTTTCACCGAAAGCCAGATAAATTTTTCGAATGGTTTCCAGCTGCCAGTCTCTAACAGTTTGTGAAAAAATTCTGATGGGAAAAAAAGCCCAAATCATTCCGCCATTTCCTGACAATGAAAATCCGACGAGGGGGCTGGACCACTCCTCACTCAAAGCCTGCTCACAGGCGAATGACGCAACCGACAGGCGTGGAAAAACTCTCGCATGCGCACGAGGGTTCAAGCTTGTCTGACGCAATCACACGTGATTCAAATCCATATGGTTTTTGAAAAAATAATGAGGTTGGATACTTTTCTAATAGACCTCGTACATGTGTGTTGTTGCAGTAGACCATGTAAAGGAAGATCCGCAGAGACAGGACAGAGTGGACAGTAGCCATAAGGACGATCAGTTGTTAAATGTGATTCGCCCTGATTATGAACGCCCTGCCCCTCCACCGCCAATGGAACCACTTTATGATCTTAAAGATGACGGGAAAGTCCAAGGTAAAGACACAATACACCATTTGATTGAAACCACACCTTTCTAATTCTGTTCCATATTTTCCGGACTATATGTTGCGCTGGAGTATTAGTTGCACCTGCCCAGAATGCATCATAAAGAGGAAAAAATATGACCCATGTGTATAAATCACATTTAATTTTGAAGTGTGGTGCTACTCCATGCAACAAGAAGCAAAATTATTTTAATCTGCACATTATTTATTTATTTATAACTAACAACTGCATTAGAGATCAGAAGCTAACAAGCTTATTCTGTGAGACACATAATGCGAGTAAGCTAGTTCTTGTCACCACTGAACAGGTGATCATAGGTGAGGCAAACATGCGGTGTAATTAAAATTTAGAAAACTCAATGCATTATTTATTTTGTAATGCAGACATGTATCACATGTTTGGCTTGCTGGCCCACCATTGCTGTTCTTGTCACACAGTCCAAATAAGTGTTTTTTGGTATATTCCCTCTTTTCATTTGAAAGTATGGTCTTTCAGTTTGAGAGCATGATTTCTTAAATATACTTGTATTCCAAGTTGCATAACCGTTTTCATTCAGATGTTGTTTTTGTTTTACGGCAGTAGGCATCCAGTTTAACGTTGTGCTGCCACCACCTCTTGTTCAGGACTGTGAATCATAGTATCTCATTCAGTATACAGGAGCAGCTTGTCATGCTTGCAGATGGTCCCATCTAGTGGCCATATATGATAATGCACTATCTTTCCATATATAAATTATTTTGGAATAGAAGTCGCAGGATCTCCCAAACTATTGTTAAAAAAACCTGAGACCTATAGTCCAGAAAATATGGTAGATTATGAATAAAACTAATGAGATGTGTGGTGTTTTTTTGTGTGTGTGTGGGTTAGGGACACCTACTGAGGTGTATGCAGCTCTGAGAGAACTTGGCTATGAGTCGTTTAGACAAGGGCAAGAGGAAGCCATTATGAGGATCCTGTCGGGTTTGTGCACCTACATATGCTAAATCCAGTAACAGTATATTTGTGTATACACCTCTGTTTATCTACAACCCCTGGCAAAAAGTATGGAATCACCGGCCTCGGAGGATGTTCATTCAGTTGTTTAATTTTGTAGAAAAAAAGCAGATCACAGACATGACACAAAACTAAAGTCATTTCAAATGGCAACTTTCTGGCTTTAAGAAACACTATAAGAAATCAGGAAAAAAAATTGTGGCAGTCAGTAACGGTTAGTTTTTTAGACCAAGCAGAGGGGAAAAAAATATGGACTCACTCAATTCTGAGGAATAAATTATGGAATCACCCTGTAAATTTTCATCCCCAAAACTAACACCTGCATCAAATCAGATCTGCTCGTTAGTCTGCATCTAAAAAGGAGTGATCACACCTTGGAGAGCTGTTGCACCAAGTGGACTGATATGAATCATGGCTCCAACACGAGAGATGTCAATTGAAACAAAGGAGAGGATTATCAACTCTTAAGAGGGTAAATCATCACGCAATGTTGCAAAAGATGTTGGTTGTTCAGTCAGCTGTGTCTAAACTCTGGACCAAATACAAACATGGGAAGGTTGTTAAAGGCAAACATACTGGTAGACCAAGGAAGACATCAAAGCGTCAAGACAGAAAACTTAAAGCAGTATGTCTCAAAAATCGAAAATGCACAACAAAACAAATGAGGAACGAATGGGAGGAAACTGGAGTCAACGTCTGTGACCGAACTGTAAGAAACCGCCTAAAGGAAATGGGATTTACATACAGAAAAGCTAAATGAAAGCCATCATTAACACCTAAACAGAAAAAAACAAGGTTACAATGGGCTAAGGAAAAGCAATTGTGGACTGTGGATGACTGGATGAAAGTCATAATCTGTGATGAATCTCGAATCTGCATTGGGCAATGTGATGATGCTGGAACTTTTGTTTGGTGCCGTTCCGATGAGATTTATAAAGATGACTGCCTGAAGAGAACATGTAAATTTCCACAGTCATTGATGATATGGGGCTGCATGTCAGGTAAAGGCACTGGGGAGATGGCTGTCATTACATCATCAATAAATGCACAAGTTTACGTTGATATTTTGGACACTTTTCAATTGAAAGGATGTTTGGGGATGATATCATTTTTCAAGATGATAATGCATCTTGCCATAGAGCAAAAACTGTGAAAACATTCCTTGCAAAAAGACACATAGGGTCAATGTCATGGCCTGCAAATAGTCCGGATCTTAATCCAATTGAAAATCTTTGGAAGTTGAAGAAAATGGTCCATGACAAGGCTCCAACCTGCAAAGCTGATCTGGCAACAGCAATCAGAGAAAGTTGGAGCCAGATTGATGAAGAATACTGTTTGTCACT
This sequence comes from Thalassophryne amazonica, assembly GCF_902500255.1. NCBI lineage: Eukaryota > Metazoa > Chordata > Actinopteri > Batrachoidiformes > Batrachoididae > Thalassophryne > Thalassophryne amazonica. The sequence continues at coordinate 38,877,252 of NC_047122.1, forward strand.
CATTAAGTCCATGCCTCAGAGACTGCAAGCTGTTCTAAAAGCCAGAGGTGGTGCAACAAAATACTAGTGATGTGTTGGAGCGTTCTTCTGTTTTTCATGATTCCATCATTTTTTCCTCAGAATTGAGTGATTCCATATTTTTTTTCCCCTCTGCTTGGTCTAAAAAAGTAACAGTTACTGACTGCCACAATTTTTTTTTTCCTGATTTCTTACAGTGTTTCTTAAAGCCAGAAAGTTGCCATTTGAAATTACTTTAGTTTTGTGTCATGTCTGTGATCTGCTTTTTTTCTACAAATTAAACAACTGAATAAACATCCTCCAAGGTCGGTGATTCCATAATTTTTGCCAGGGGTTGTATAGTCTGCTGTTCCTTTTCTGCAGGTCTTTCTACCCTTGTAGTCTTGTCAACAGGGATGGGTAAATCATTGTGCTATCAGCTCCCAGCCTATTTATATGCACAGCGTTCAAAATGCATCACCCTGGTCATTTCACCTCTTGTCTCGCTTATGGATGATCAGGTATATGTAGAACCAAGGTAACATTCTTTTTATTGCTAATTGTAGGTGAATAACTGGGAATAAATATGGTCTTTTACTGTTGTAAATGTTTGCCCTGTGTGTGCAGCTTTCTGGGCTGCCTGCAAAACTGCGGGCAGCTTGTATCCACTCTAATATGACAATGAAACAGAGAGAAGCTACAGTTGAAAAGGTAACACACACACACACACACACTCACTCATGTAAACACCAGAATGTGTGTTTTCATACAAAAGTCAGAAAGTAAGAATCTGCTACAAACCCTGCTTGGTTTACTTGACTTCCCCTCCCTCCTTTTTCTGTTTTTATTCTTAAAGTCTACAATACGTTTCCAGGAATAGTTGAGTGCCACACGTCAAGATTGTCTCCGTTCATTATTAATTTTTTATTAAATTTGCGACCACTACAATTTTCCCCAGTGTCTCACGTTTTGTGAGAAGCTGTACTTAGAGGTTTATGCCAAATCTTTGGCTTATCACCACCAGCCACATGTATTTTGGTAACAGTGACACACATTTAAATATTGCAAATTGGTGTCATTGCATAGAAAAGTGGCCTGAGCATCAGTGTGTAGTCACAGTATCTCCTTTGATCAGTTATTTTAAACACAGGTCTGTTTTTTTCCTTCCAGGTGAAATCAGGTCAGGTGTGTGTGTTGCTCCTGTCTCCAGAGGCCCTGGTTGGTGGAGGAGGTTCAGGTTCAGGGTGTCTGCCTTCTGCACATGAACTCCCTCCTGTGGCTTTTGCCTGCATAGATGAAGCTCATTGTGTGTCAGAGTGGTCGCATAACTTCAGGCCATGCTACCTGCGGCTCTGTAAGGTCGGTGATTGTTAGACGCCAATTTAAATTAGGCTGATGTTGCAGCACACTGGACACTCTGATATATCGGGCTAGCTCGTATTCATGATCAAGCAGTGACAAGTCTCACAGATACTTTGTTTTTGTAGGTACTGCGGGAGCGTTTGGGAGTACAGTGCTTGCTGGGACTCACTGCTACAGCCACGTTGTCCACCGCTTTGGACATAGCTCGACATCTGGACATTAGTGATCAAGATGGAATTGCAGTGAGATCTGCAGCAGTGCCTCCAAACCTGCACTTGTCTGTGTCCATGGACAGAGAAAAGGATCAGGTATTTTATTTTTAAATGCATTGACAATTGCTGGTATTAAATGCACTTTTAAGTAATATGTTTTTGTAATTCTTATTTTGGTTCTCTTTTCTGTTATTTGTCTTTCTAAGGCTTTAGTGTCTTTACTGAAAGGTGATCGTTTTGGTTGCCTGGACTCCATCATTGTTTACTGCACCAGAAGGGAGGAGACTGTTCGTGTGGCAGCACTGCTTAGGACCTGCCTACAGGGGGTGCTAGTAAAGGAAAACTTCCAAATTACAGACAACAGCCAGACACAAAGCAACCCCATAGGACATAGAAAAAAAGAGTTGGGTAAGTGTGTACTTGTTTGGATTTTTGTTTAACTTGCTGCTTTTCATGTTTTAGAATTAGAGAATTCTGTTTATTTTTATGAGGTCTGTTAGAAAATTATCCGACCTTTTTATTTTTTGCAAAAACCTGATGGATTTGAATCACCTGTGCTTGCATGAGCCAACCATGAACCTTCGTGTGCGGAAGAGGTGGACATCCACTGTGGTACATTCCACTGTGAAAGAAGATTTGGCCATGAAAAGAGTGGCGGTGAAATTCTTTCCTGAAGCCTCTGACGGCGGAGCAAAAGCGCCTCCCTGATGAAGTGTCACAGGACATGCTGTGACATGCCCACCTCTTCCACAGTTTCTCGGATAGTCACATGACTGAAAAGCCACCGAAAGCCGTCTGAATCTTCCGAATGGTGGAAGAGGTGGGCATCATTTTTCGGAGTCCAGCATGTCCTGTGAGACTTCAATACGGAGGTGCTTTTGCTCCGCCGTCAGAAGCTTCAGGAAAGGATTTCACCGCCACTCTTTTCATGGCCAAATCTTCTTTCACGTGGAATGTACTGAAAAAGTGCTGATCTCCACCTCTTCTGCAATTTCTCAGATAGTCACACAACGGTCCCGCATCACCACAGCGTTCACTTTGGAAATGATCTGGTCATTTCTGCATGTTGATGGCCGACCTGAGCGTGGCTCGCTCTCCACTGTTGTGCGGACGTCTTTAAACCGGTTGTACTGCTCCTTAATCTGTGTGATGCCCAAAGCATCGTCACCTAAAGCCGTCTGACTCTTCCGAATGGTTTCCACCTGGCTGTCGTCCAGTTTCTGGCAAAATTTGATGCATTCGCGCTGCTCCAGTTGTTCCGCCATTTCCTTGCAAAGAAAATCCGACGAGAGACTACACCCATCCTCACACAAAGGCTGCTTACCAGCAAATGATGCAATCGACAGGCGTGAAAAAATTCACGCATGCGCACGAAGGTTCAAGGTTGGCTCATGCAAGCACACGTGATTCAAATCCATCAGGGTTTTGCAAAAAATAAAAAGGTCGGATACTTTTCTAACAGACCTCTTATTTTCATACAACCCTGTCTCTGCATTCAGCACGAAAGAAGATACGTAAACCGCTAAAATGGCAGGCTGAGTCGTACCATGCTGGCTTGTCGGCATCAGAGCGCCGTCGTGTCCAGAACAACTTCATGTGTGGGGAGCTCAGAATCGTGGTGGCCACTGTGGCCTTCGGCATGGGTCTGGATAAATCTGATGTCCGTGGTGTCATTCACTACAACATGCCCAAGGTACGAATTGGTGCAACTTTACTAAAACTGGCTGTTTCATGTGGTTTTGTGATGACAGTAAAACAGTGTTGCTGCTTTTTCTCACAAGTTTTTACATGTACTGTGTTTTCTAAAAATGTGTCATAACAGGAAAAAATCATATTAATCACCCCTTTCTATAAGTCACATTTATTTTTGAAATGTGGTTGTACTGATTCATGCAACAATAAGCAAAAATTATTTTGTGTCTCATTATTTATTTCTCAAAAGCCGCATTTGTAAGCGGAACCTAACAGGCTAATTAATCCCACTATACCAGGCACAACAATTCAAGAGGAAGCTAATTCTTGAAGCCACTGAGCAGACGTTTCTGTCTGTTGTGTGGATTTGTTCAATATATAAAATGTTTGGAAATTCTCTTATAAAAGATATTAGCTTAGTCTAGCTATAATGCTTGTTGCAGTTCTTGCTGTGTCACATTGTCCAAACAAGTGGAATGCCCAGTAGCATGAAGATATATATGTATATATGTGTGTGTCACTTCATAATATACATAAGTCCCTGGGAGCATTGTTTTCTTGAGCACATTTCACGAATGTCTACTTTATTTGATTGTGAGTTTCCAAGTAATTGTCTTTTGACGTGTCAATTAGTGATGGTTGCGCTTGCATTTTCACAATCCTCCTCCTGCCTTTAACTGTTGTTGTTGTTTTTTTTTTTTTTCTTTTTCTTCAGAGCTTTGAAAGCTATGTTCAAGAAATTGGGCGGGCAGGTAGAGATGGAGGACCAGCCCACTGTCACCTTTTCTTGGATCCTGAGGTAAAAAAAAGAAAAAAAAATTGTAACCATTTGTTGGCTATGATATTCACCACAGCAGAGCTGGTAGAAATCTGCATGTTTGTTTGTTTTTTTCATAAGTTTTACACCTGATGAATTCTTACTCAGTAACTCGGGGAAATATTGCTAAAAATCCAGCTTCCATGTTTGATGTCGATCACCAAAATGACATCTTGAACAATAAACATCCAGCACATTGCTGCCAAAACTGTCAAATCTTTTGATTTAAAGAAACATGACCACACCTCTTGCTGCTGTTCTGTTTCTTCAGCATATGTGTTCAACGTTATGCCAGCGTGGAAAGTAAAGTAAATTCTGTTGCATAAAGTGGAATAATAAAGTTGGACTTCAGTCACGTGAAGCTTCTTGGTGCAACTTGTGGATTGGCACCATAAAAATAAACTGAATTGAATATGTCATACTCAATACTCTGCATGATGGTAAATTGTACCTTCTTGATGGCGTCACTTGTACAGTCTTTGCTGTATTAATGATTTCGGTCTACGCCTGCACAGGGAGCTGACCTTCATGAGCTGCGTCGTCATATCTATGCAGACACAGTGGACTACTACACCGTAAAGAGGCTGGTCCAGAAAGTTTTTCCCCCATGCAAATGTAAACTGATACATCAAAGGCAACAGGAGCTTCATGAGGTGACTCCATTTGTCTCTTTAGTCTAAATACTGTTTTAATCAGTGGACTTAGATTGGGAACCACTGCTTTAGACCCATGGGTACACTATTGCTTTCCCTTGAGTGAAATAAAAAAATAAAATGTCTGTGTGTCTGGAGGATGTTGAAGACTCTGAGCTTCTGGGCGTGATAGATGTTTGTGACCGTGAAAGCACTGAAGAAGACATGAAACAATCCACAGATCAAACTCTCCACACAGACGTACAAACAGCTTCTGCTGCAAAGGTAATTATAAAATGAAAATTCACATGGATGCTTATTCGCTGTCTTTGGACGGATTTCTGTCTTTTTGCAAAATCTCGCCGTCTAAAAGAACTAGCAAAACATTAATTTTTGTTTCCTCAAATCCATACATGTCAACCTATATGGATTGTCTGTAAATTATACGGGTTTTTCCGAGTTTCAGAGTCATACGGACGTACGAATAAAGTCTTACGGATATTCAGGGTTTGGTCTGCAGCGGGTCTGTAATCAGCCGTTTCTGCAGCGCGACTCCACTTTGATGCGTGAGCCATTGAAACACAATGCTTCGAACCACTGGCTCGTGGTTCTTTGATTCGCTGCACTTCAGAAGCGGTAAATCCGTTTCTTAACTCCTCAAAGCCAATAAAATATCGTGAGTCGCTTTTGTGTGGATTAAAGTCTAACTAACTGGGACTCTTGTCATGTTGTAGTCAAGAAACGAGAATTGTCCTCCGTTCCGTTGACACAAAATTGCAGCTTTAAATAAAATGACCTCTTTCCAAATGCTGTAATACAGAAAATAAACTACAATCGACTAAAACGTTTTTTTTTCTTCCCAAAATGAGACGTCCTGTGTTCTTTATGAATTAAACTGATGCCGACATACAGCACAGCCCGCTGTAAGAGCTCAGCTCAGATATATGGAAAGACATTCATGCCAAAATGTCTGAAAGGAAATACTTTTGATAAAAACTACAGATTTTGTTTATTTCTATTTATGTCCAGAGATCAAGGATCCACCATGTAGAGTTTATGTCCAAAGTTTAAGGATGCAGTGACAACACCTTTTGGCAAATTGTAGCTCAACTTTCAGGTCTCCTTTTTAAGAAAATCCTCATAAAATCAACAATAATAATATTAGACCAAACAGAGCTCTGGTTTTAGATCAGAAAAGTATCTGTATCAGCAGATATCCAAATTCAGGTAGCAGGATCGGATCGGAAGTGAAAAATTTTGGATCGGTGCATCCTTTGTTTGCAACAAACGGACTTCTTGTTGATCTTCAAGAGATTTTACCACTCATCCAAGTGTTTTCTTCCGTTTTCATTTATTTTAAATTGAAGACGTTCCCTTATATAATTATGCTATCGTTGAAAAGGTTTTTGAATAATAAAAAAATAATTTTATTTATGCGGCACTTTAACTCCAGCAAATTGCTTCATAAACAAACACAAAACCCCCGCTGTCACTAGTTGATTAAAAAATGTAAATAATGAATATTTAAAATCTCAGAATGCAGTATGGCATTTAATTTATGAATTGGAAATGATTTGGAATGATCAGCCAGAGTTGTCTCAAAAATGTTATTCACATTTGTTTTGGCTTCATAGAAATAAAGCAAACAACTGTTTAATCTCCCCCCCCCCCCCCCCCCCCCCCCCAAGAAAAAATCATAATATTTAAAAATGATGATAGAGGTAATTTGAAGTCATAAGTGAGTCTGTGCTTCTGTTGCAAGGTTTTGCCGCCTCCTAATGTAGACGAGGCGTCACTGCAACAGAACGAGAAAGATAGAAAAGAGGAGGGTGAGAAGAAAAAGATGCCAATGGGAGCTGATTCTTCGATAAAACATCAAGACAAGCATGGGATGGACACTGGTGATTGGATGAGGGATGATGGAGTGGAGAGCAGTGATTGGCCAAGGGAGCGAGTGTGTCACACCCATGAGAGAGCAATTCCCATCCAACAGACTTTGGAAGCTCTTGATATCACAGAGGAAGGTAAACATAAGGTGCTCATGGACATTTATTCAGTCGTTTTCTGTACCTGTTTTTTTTTTTTTTTTTTTTTTTTTTTTTTTTTTTTTAGTACTTTTGAGTAGAAACCAGTTTATATTCTTCTGTCATAGAGAGAATAATGATTTGTTTGTCTCTGTTAGGTGTGGAGACATTACTTTGCTATCTGGAGCTGCACCCCCAGTCTTTTGTGGAACTTCTGCACCCCACGCTTTCTGTGTGCAAAATCAGCTGCTACAACGGACCAAGACAGCTCCATAAAATCACTAAAATGTATGAAATAGCAAATTTTCATCTAGTTTGTGGAGAAGGGCAAAAGAGTTTGATGCACCATGTTGTTCTGAATGTAACATCTCCATTACACCACAATTCCCATTCTCATGACATATTTGTTGGAAAAAGAGTTTTATACCCCAACTTTATTTATTTAAAAAAAAAAAAAAAACAACAAACACACTTCCTTTGTTTGAAAATGGTGCTGTTAAAAAGACATAGTATGGTCTGCCCCTTCAACTGTGTACTGACCCACTACCACTTTTAGGACCACAGTTAGCTTTTCTGACTGTTAGTATTTTTAAGATACTTAATTTAGACTTTGCGTCTTCTAGCAATGTCACATTGTATTCCTTAGGTGCTTGAGAGTTGTTTGACTCTGCTCCATTATCACCATGAGCTCAGAGTTTACATCATAAGTTCTCAGTTGCAGGTTAAATAGCCTATTTTGAGCTGCTTTTTTTTTTTTACAGCGAACACTGTGCTTCTGTCATACAGTAAGCAAGTTAGAGCAGCATGTTCTTTCAGCCCTGGGAAGCACACTTGTTTCAGTTATTTTGCAACACCAGGTGTTGCTGATTTATATGAAAAGTTAAAGTCTAGACCAGTGATGTACAAAGTATTCCAGAAAGGGCCAAGATGATACAGGTTTTCATTGTAGCCACTGACTCCAGCAGGTGATTTCACTGATGAACTCATCCTATCTGCTCAAAGTGATGTTAATCAGGGAAGTCACCTGCTGGAGTCAGTGACTACAATGAAAGCCTGCATCCTCCTGGCCCTTTCTGGAATACTTTGGACACCACTGTTCTAGACCCTGAATATAACATTCCCCAGCTTGTCTAACTGTGTTTTTAGGAGGAGGAGGAGGAGACACATGTTCAAAACAATACTGTATTTTTAAATGTTGTTGAGCCTTGGTCATCTGACATTATAAACTGTTTTTTACTTTCAGCTGCCCGCCTGTTGCTGTGGTGCTGGCTAGAAAGAGGATGGCTGGTGAACGAGTGGAGGTGTGTGACCAGCTGGAATTTGACGTTGTTGAGGTAGCGGACACGATGGGATGGGAGCTTCCGCTTGTGAAGCGAGGACTTAGACAGCTGCAGTGGAGTGCTGATAGAGGTGTGTGTGGGTGCACTACTGGGAGAAAAAAAAAAAATCCCCTAGATGCATCCAGAAAGTATTCACAGCACTTCACTTTTTCCACATTTTATGTTACAGCCTTATTCCAAAAATGGAGTAAATTCATTTTTTCCCCTCAGAATTCTACGCACAACACCCCGTAATGACATGATTTTTTTTTTAAATTTTTTTTTATTATTTTTTACAGATTTATTAAAAATAGAAAAACAAAGCAATCACAGGTACGTAAGTATTCACACCCTTGCTCAATACTTTGTTGATGCACCTTTGGCAACAATTACAGCCTCAAGTCTTGAATATGATGCCACAAGCTTGGCGCACTTATCTTTGAATGGTTTTGTCCATTCCTCTTTGCAGCGTCTCTCAAGGTCCATTGGGTTGGATGGGGAGCATCAGTGCGTAGCCATTTTCAGATCTCTCCAGAGATGTTCAATTGGATTCAGGTCTGGGCTCTGGCTGTGTCACTCAAGGACATTCACAGAGTTGTCCTGAAGTCACTCCTTTGATATCTTGGCTTAGGGTCATTGTCCTGCTGAAGGAGGAACTGTTGCCCCAGTCTAAGGTCAAGAGCACTCTGGAGCAGGTTTTCATCCAGGATGTCTCCGTACATTGCTGCATTCTTCTTTCCCTCAATCCTGGCTAGTCTCCCAGTTCCTGCTGCTGCAAAACATCTCCACAGCATGATGCTACCACCACCATGCTTCACTGTAGGGATGGTGCCTGGTTTCCTCCAAACATGACACCTGGCATTCACGCCAAAGAGTTCAATCTTAGTCTCATCAGAGCAGAGAATTTTGTTTCTAATGGTCTGAGAGTCCTTCGGGTGCCTTTTGGCAAATTCCAGTCGAGCTGCGATGTGCCTTTTACTAAGGATTGGCTTCTGTCTGGCCACTCTACCATATAGGCCTGATTGGTGGATTGCTACATAAATGCTTGTCCTTTGGAAGGTTCTCCTCTCTCCACAAAGGAATGCTGGAACTCTGACAGAGTGACCATCAGGTTCTTGGTCACATCCCTGACCCAGCAGCCAGCTCTACGAAGAGTCCTGATGGATCTGAATGTCTTCCATTTAGGGATGATGGAGGCCACTGTGCTCAATGGGACCTTCAAAGCAGCAGAAACATCTCTGTACCCTTCCCCGGATTTGTGCCTTGAGACAATCCTGTCTCAGAGGTCTACAGACAATTTCTTTGACTTCATGCTTGGTTTGTGCTCTGACGTACTGTCAACTGTGAAACCTTATATGTAGGCAGGTGTGTGCCTTTCCATATCATGTCCAATCAACTGAATTTACCCCAGGTGGACTCCAATTAGGCTGCAGAAATGTCTCAAGAATAATCAGTGGAAACAGGATGCACCTGAGCTCAATTTTGAGCTTCACAGCAAAGGCTGTGAATACATACACTCAACAAAAATATAAATGCAACACTTTTGGTTTTGCTCCCATTTTGTATGAGATGAACTCAAAGATCTAAAACTTTTTCCACATACACAATATCACCATTTCCCTCAAATATTGTTCACAAACCAGTCTAAATCTGTGATAGTGAGCACTTCTCCTTTGCTGAGATAATCCATCCCACCTCACAGGTGTGCCATATCAAGATGCTGATTAGACACCATGATTAGTGCACAGGTGTGCCTTAGACTGTCCACAGTAAAAGGCCACTCTGAAAGGTGCAGTTTTGTTTTATTGGGGGGGATACCAGTCAGTATCTGGTGTGACCACCATTTGCCTCATGCAGTGCAACACATCTCCTTCGCATAGAGTTGATCAGGTTGTCAATTGTGGCCTGTGGAATGTTGGTCCACTCCTCTTCAATGGCTGTGGGAAGTTGCTGGATATTGGCAGGAACTGGTACACGCTGTCGTATACGCCGGCCCAGAGCATCCCAAACATGCTCAATGGGTGACATGTCCGGTGAGTATGCCGGCCATGCAAGAACAGGGACATTTTCAGCTTCCAAGAATTGTGTACAGATCCTTGCAACATGGGGCCGTGCATTATCCTGCTCAACATGAGGTGATGTTCTTGGATGTATCGCACAGCAATGGGCCTCAGGATCTCATCACGGTATCTCTGTGCTTTCAAAATGCCATCAATAAAATGCACCTGTGTTCTTCGTCCATAACAAACGCCTGCCCATATCGTAACCCCACCGCCACCATGGGCCACTCGATCCACAACATTGACATCAGAAAACCGCTCATCCATATGATGCCACACACGCTGTCTGCCATCTGCCCTGGACAGTGTGAACCGGGATTCATCCGTGAAGAGCACACCTCTCCAACGTGCCAAACGCCAGTGAATGTGAGCATTTGCCCACTCAAGTCTGTTACAACGACGAACTGGAGTCAGGTCGAGACCCTGATGAGAACGACGAGCATGCAGATGAGCTTCCCTGAGATGGTTTCTGACAGTTTGTGCAGAAATTCTTTGGTTATGCAAACCGATTGTTTCAGCAGCTGTCCGAGTGGCTGGTCTCAGACGATCTTGGAGGTGAACATGCTGGATGTGGAGGTCCTGGGCTGGTGTGGTTACACGTGGTCTGTGGTTGTGAGGCTGGTTGGATGTACTGCCAAATTCTCTGAAACGCCTTTGGAGACGGCTTATGGTAGAGAAATGAACATTCAATACACGAGCAACAGCTCTGGTTGACATTCCTGCTGTCAGCATGCTGTGTGATAAAACTGCACCTTTCAGAGTGGCCTTTTATTGTTGACAGTCTAAGGCACACCTGTGCACTAATCATGGTGTCTAATCAGCATCTTGATATGGCACACCTGTGAGGTGGGATGGATTATCTCAGCAAAGGAGAAGTGCTCACTATCACAGATTTAGACTGGCTTGTGAACAATATTTGAGGGCAATGGTGATATTGTGTATGTGGAAAAAGTTTTAGATCTTTGAGTTCATCTCATACAAAATGGGAGCAAAACCAAAAGTGTTGCGTTTATATTTTTGTTGAGTGTATATACATGTGGGTTTTATTTATATATATATATATATATATATATATATATATATAAATTTGTGCAAAAATCTCAACATTTTTCACATTGTCATTATGGGATTATTGTGTGTAAAAGTTTGAAGAAAAAAATGAATTTCATCCATTTTGGAATATGGCTGTAACATGAAATGTGGAAAAAGTGAAGCACTGTAAATACTTTCCAGACTAACTGTAGGTAGTCTCCCTGAAAATAAGATTTGTCAAAACATTTAGAACTGTAAGCTGTTTGTCTTAATCATCAACCACATGTGACAACATAATAAAAACAGTTTAAAAAAAAAAATTGATGGTGCATTCGGTCTTTAATTTTTACTGTCACAGGGAAACTGTTGGATTTAATTATGACGTGTAACTGCTTCTCAGGTGGTGGACGCAGTGGCGTGCATGTGGAATTCTCCTCACCCTCCTTCTACTTCCGCTCACATGGTGATCTAAGTGATGAGGAGATGGACAGAGTGTGCCGGTTCCTGCATAATCGAGTGCAGGAACAAGAGAGAACACAGCTGTACCAGCTGACCGCCTGCTTTAAGTCCTTCAAGAGGTACACAATGTCTTCAAACATGTTTTTTTTGTTTGTGAGGTTTCCCGTGCAACCTGTGGAAGGAATGAGTGCTCCATGCAGTGCTTTGGTCCATTTTGCTATTAGATTTGTTTTCAGCACGGTGGTTCGAACTTTTGCCTCACAGTTAAAGGTTTGTGGGTTTTATTACCCACCACCACAGTGTTTTCTGTAAAATATGCCTCGACCTGCTGTATTTAATAGAAAGTGCTGTGTTTCAGTGTGGCATTCCGCAGTGTGTCGTCCTGCCTTGATGCTTTGGATGAGCCTCGCAGTCTTCAGCTGAAAAACCTTCTGGCTGAGTACTTTGACAGGAGGCGAGACAGATACCTCACGCTGTCACTAGAGGACAGTGAACACCTTGATAAATTTAAGGTAACACTTGTTTTAAGGAGTTCTGGTTGGTTTTCATCTGTACTGTATTTTTTATTTTTTTAAGGCTGAATGTTGAGTTTGTGTGTCTGTCTGTAGCTGTGTGACTTCAAGGATCAGATCAGAGCAGATGTAAGAAGTTTTCTATCCAATCGAAGTGATGAGAAGTTCTCCGGCAGAGCTGTTGCAAGGATCTTCCATGGTATAGGTGAGCCTAATCAGACGCTTGTCTGCATAAAATAAGTTGCATTGAGTTTTGGGCTGCACGTTGTTGTAAAAACTGACATTTTTTTTTCCATGATACACATTTAAATATGGAAATATACCAGAATTTTCGCCATATGACTTTAGTAGCTGGGTTTGGAGAGAATCATTCTTGAATGTTCAGAGTGATTTTGTTGAGAAATTGATGTACACAGAAAAAGAGTCACTTAAAATGCTTTCATCCTTTCTGTATCTTTCTTTGCAAATGGCATCCACTTTGATGTTTTTGTTCATCGGTCATTTTCAGAACAGTTCCTGTGACAGTCAAATACAATGCAAAAAAGTTGACATTTCACAATAAAAGTCTTACACATTTGCTGCTATTGACCAGCAAGAAGTTCCGTTGACTTGGGCGTATTTTACAGTAAAATAGTTTACAGGATCAATCTTTTGAGGTCATTTTTTGGGGATGGTTGGCACACAAGATGAGGTCCCTTTCCTAGAAACTTCCATCCCTCAAGATTACCACTGACAGGCACAGACAAACACCAGGGTTCACGATAGCTTGTGCATGCGTCTGTGTTTCAGGCAGCCCATGTTATCCTGCTCAGATCTACGGCAAAGACAGACGCTACTGGAGAAAATACATCCAGTTTGACTTCAACCAGCTCATCAGACTGGCCACGCAGGAGATCATTCAGTTCAAGTGACAAAACGCATGCACACACTGAGTCCACATGTAAATTTGCTTTGGTTCAGTCTGTGCAGAAAAGATTTTGCCTCACCTCATGATTAACTCCATCATGTTGATTTTTTTTTTTTGTACATATCTGTAATAATGTCTGTTGTAAATTTTTTTTTATGTAAATAAAAATGTATTGTCTTAGCTTGGTGTTGCAGTGACATTTATCGCCCTTTGTGCCCACGATAGTGCAGCAGGAGGCGACATACAAATAATGGATGGTAAGGGGTCCAACATAGAGAAATATTGGATGATGAAAAGTTATATTGGACGACGCCTTGTCCAATATAACTTTTCATCATCCAATATTTCTCTATGTTGGACAACTTGCCATCCATCAATAATGTTCTCCACCCCCCACCCAAATTAAGCAAACAACAAAGAGTCAAGTAAATTAGATCAATTTATTTTGTTGTGAAAGGCATATGATTGATTCTGATGCGATGAATGCTTCTAAAACGTCAGTAGCGTGCTTGTCTACCTTCTTAGTGGCATCCTTCTTTTTGGCATCCTTGGAGTTCAATATTTTCCACCAGTTCCTCCTCTGTGAACTTGGCAAACCTCGCTGGCAGACGATTTTCTGCTGTTGTTGACATGTTTGCCATTTTTTTCAACCGGCGTCTGTCAGCTAGTTCCTGACCTTAGTATGCCGTGCTCTGATTGGCTAGCTGTTGGCAGTAAGCTCTAACGCGATTGGTCAGTGGGAACCGATCCAATATAACTTTTGGCCCTAGCCTTTTTGGATCCTTTTGGATCCAACATAACTTTCTGGTGCCAAGCATGCCAAAATACAGGTAATGATGGACAGAAAGGCTAATCTGTGATTGGCTATTGCAATCTGAGTGGAGAACATAATTGCTTATGTGTGACTGTACAACATACAGTGCATCCGGAAAGGATTTGCAGCACTTAGTTTTTTCCACATTTTATTTTATAGCCTTATGCCAAAATGGAGTGAATTTATTCCCCCCCCCCTCAAAATTGTGCTCACAACACCCCGTAATGACAACATGGAATAAGTTTTTATTTATATATCTGGCCACTCTACCATACAGGCCTGATTGGTGGATTGCTGCAGGTCACCTCCCTGACTAAGGACCTTCTCTCCTGATCACTCAGTTGAGATGGGTGACCAGCTCTTGGAAGAGTCCTGGTGGATCCAAACTACTTCCATTTACAGATGATGGAGCCCACTGTGCTCATTGGAACCTTCAAAGCAGCATAAATGTTTCTGTTCCCCAGATTTGTGCCTTAAGACAATCCTGTCTCAGAGGTCTACAGACGATTCTTTTGACTTCATGCTTGGTTTGTGCTCTGACATGCACTGTCAACTGTGGGATCTTAGACAGGCATGTGCCTTTCCAAATTTATCCCAGGTGGACTCCAATTAAGCTGTAGAAACATCTCAAGGATGATCAGTGGAAAAAGGCTGCACCTGAGCTCAATTTTGAGCATCATGGCAAAGGCTGTGAATACTTATGTACTTGCGATTATTTATTGATTTATTTTTTTAATAGCAAAAATCTCAACTTTTTCCACATTGTCATTATGGGGTGTTGTATGTAGAATGTTGAGGGGGGAAAATGAATTTAAAACCATTTTGGGAAAAGGCTGTAAAATCATAAAATGTGGAAATGAAGCGCTGTGAATACTTTCTGGATGCACTCTAACTTGCTGTATAATTTCAGTTTTCTTGTGAAACAGAAAAATTATCAATCACCCTATTATATTTTATACCAAAGGTTTTTGTTAAAAAAAAAGTTTTGAACTCTAAATCCAGATATGTACAACTGACCTGGAGATTAATTTTTTCTTGGTAAAGTAACAAATCTGTCGCTGTCAACTATATGGAGATGCTCACAGATCAAATATATTTCAATATGTAACAAATGTTATCATGAAACCTGGAACGACTTGAATAAAGATTGAGTTTTGGTGAGGGAGGGTTTGTTACACTTATCTGAGTTGTAAGCGGGAAAACGTTATCTTTCATTAGTGTGTGTGCGTGTGTGTTTGCAGATTAAATCCTTGAACAACGTGAGCCAGTAGGAGGAAGTAAAAATAAGAGGGATTTCCATCACACCATTGTGTGACTTGATGTTTGCACAAGGAGCTTTGAATGTCTGAGAAGACCAGTTTCTGAATGTTGATTGCATTTGATGCACATTTTAAAATTGTGCTTGGGAATGTTCAAGTTGTTTTTCTTACGCCGTACTATAATTTGAATTTGTTCATGGACTCCTGGGTCCTTTGGCTGATTTACACCAAACTTGATATGTGGATGAGTGGAAACTGCAGGGTTTGTTTCAACAAAGATTGTCACTGGGGTGAATGGCCAAACTTTTATTATTATTTTCCCAATCCGATGTCCACTAGATTGGCACATACTTGTACATGGATGTGTGTTCTCAGGTTTCCCAGGTTAGATCAAATTTGTGAAAGGTTATTCATTGTAGTCAAAGGTCAAAAATAAATTCTTTTTTTCCCACTGATTTATACCAATATTGCCACAAATGATAGTATGGAGGAGGTGGTGGTCTAGAGTTAAATCATGAGCTTGAGAGCAGCGGATCTTTGTCTAATCTCCATCAGACTGCAACATTGCAAAGACCCTTATTTCCAGCATGCAGTTGAGGGTCTGGCACAGTGGCACACTGATATCTTATGTGAATGTGTGGCATCTTTGTAAAGTAATTTGAACATTTCCTTCAGATGGAAAAGTGCTATAGAAATACAGCTTATTAGGTGGCATCTGGAACTGCCCAGCATGGTTGAACTTCAATTATTGTCAAAGTCAAGGAATTTGATTTTCAACCCACTTACATGGATTCAGTATTACCCTGTCAAGGTCAGTCACTTTAGTGAAGGGCAAAGTCATTGGGGAAAACTAACTGCTGTAGCCCTTACAGTCTTCATGGGTACTATTATGTAGTTTGTTAAACTGTATTGATGCTGAGTTGCCAAAAGTGGACTTCAGATTGGAGATTATAAAAGTTTTGCTTTGCAATCACTTCTCACTGTAGTACAACAATTCTGCAACTTCTTAACTTGCTTTATGCAGGCTATCTGGGCGTGTTTTTGTCAAGTATTAAATTTTCGTGTTTGAAAATTGATGGGGTTCTCTATACTGTTTACAGAAGCAGAGTTCTTGTGAAATAAGGGAAAACCTGAATTACAACCTGCCCTTTCTGCTAAAAGTTAATGATCAATAGACATCAATAGTCACACCTCTGAAATGTTTGTCTTTGAACACTTTGTTTTTGTTGCTGCAGATCTTTGGTAGGGAAAAGACAAGTGGCGAAAGGTTTGATCCACGACTGAGCCCAAATGTTAACAATTCGTGAGAAATGGATCATGTAAATATTCACTGACTTTATTGTAATCACCTTTCAGTGTAAGAGGGCAGCAAGTAAGAAAAATGATAGTCATCAATCACAACTCAAAATTGCTGTTTATCATTTCATGAAAATATCCTCAAGGGTGAAAAATCAGTTGATGAACTGGACTTTCATGCATGTTCATTTCTCACAGTAACCAACTGACATTTGTTGTCCTGAAGCACCGTAAGCACTGGGCTATTTCCAAACAGTCTGTGACATAATGAGGCTTCCTTGAGCACAGGATGTGATGGTTTTCTTTCACATGGATTCCAGAATTCTTCATACAAGAGCCAATAGGACCAAAAGATTCATTAATAAGTTGTGGGTGCAACATGCACCAATTTTCTTGTACTTTGTCAGGACAAACAAAGTCTATGAGCAGTCTAGACCTGTAGTAGGAGGAGACACATGTAGTTAGCCTGCTGTTATCCAGACTTACAGTTTCAATAATTATTTCATTACTCTGAAGCAGTTTTATTATGAAAATCCTACATAAATTACAATTATTCTGTTTAAGGCTACAGTTTGCTTAATGAGATCATTAAGATCCAATATTATATTCCTTTATTAGTCCCAAAAACAGGGGCGATATTAAAAAAAATTATAAAACATTCAGAGTGTGCTACATGGGTAAAGACTTACTAATATATACATTTACACAGTTATCTGGATTGGAGCCCTTGATGAATCTGTTGTGGTTTGTATGTGCCCATAATAATAATAAAGGAATAAGAAGTTTCTGAAAATATTCTTGCATGATGCTTATTGTTCCAAATGTTCCAGAACAGTGCTTCCAGTTGAAGGTGGTGTTATCACTTAGCCCTGGACGCTGTAATCTTAAGTGGATAAGAGTCTATGACTCCCTGGGATACAGGTTACGTCCACTTTTCAACTGAAAAGACTCCATAATTTTTCCTAACAGGTAAAAATACTTATGGGACGACTATTCAAAGCTGAGAACGGAGGTTTCTTATTTTTCAGTAGTGGGATAATTCTAGCCTGTTTCCACTCTTGTGGACATGTATTACAAGTAAAGCTGAGGTTTATTATATGGGCTAAAACGGGAGCAATACAATCAGCTGCTAGTCTGAGAAGCCTACTGTCAAGAAGACCATCAACACCTGGGGGCTTGTCTTTACACGATTTCAGTAATTCCTTTACCTTATTTGTACTTACTTTTTCAAATTTAAACCTGATGTTTTTACCATCCATTATTTTATTTCTTATCAATAGATAAGATTCAACATTACTTAGATTAGGCATATTTTCTCTTAATTTGTCCAATTTGCTTATAAAATAATCATTAATATAATTAGCAATATCTACAGGCTTTGTTATGAATTTATTATCTACCTCAAGAAATGACAGCTTGAGTCTGTTTTTCTTACCAGTCAGCTGATTCAAAACATTCCATATCTTTCTACTGTCAGTTCCTGCTTTCTGAACTTGATCCTCAAAAAAACAAACAAAAAAAACATTATTTTTCTTTCTGTTCAATTTAGTGACAGAGTTCCTCATTTTACAATAACAATCCCAGTCAGATTTATTTCCTGTTATAATTGCCATCTTTTTCATCTGATCTCTCATTTTAATAGTCTTTCATTTCGTCATCCAACCAAGGTGTGACAATATTCCTGACAGTAAACTTCTTCAAAAGAGTGAATTTCAACTAAAGGCAGGAAAAGGCTATTAAATCTTGAAAGTGCAGTTTCAGGATTGCAGATGGATAACACCTCAGACCAACGAATGCCTTTCACATTATCAACAAATTTCTCATTATTAAACATTTTATATGACCTCTTGAATATAACTGAGGGTCCAGGTCTACCTACCAGGTTATGATCACTGCAGCCAATGGGAACAGAAATTGCTTTACTACACTGCTCAGGAGAATTGGTAAAAATGTGATCAATACATGTTGATATTCTGTCACCATTATTGTTAACATGTATCTTGTAGGTTCATAAATAACAGTAAGTTCACATGTAGTAGTGACAGTAAACAAATTATTTTTTAAATGACAGTTTTTAGAAAACCAGTTGATGTTAAGATCACCCATAAAGTAAGTGTCTGACCCACAGCAGTATAGGTGTCCAACATCTCACAGATTGTATCTAAATATTCACAGTTAGTGTTTGGTGGTCAGTAACAGCAACCCAGCAAAATCGGCTTATGATGAGCTAAATGAACTTGCAGCCATAACACTTCAATAGTAAATTTTTTAATTTTTTAATTTAAATTATGAAGCGCAAAAGACGACAACGGAGACCCCGGACTGTTGAACAACTGAAGTCGTACATCAAGCAAGAATGGGAAAGAATTCCACCTACAAAGCTTCAACAATTAGTGTCCTCAGTTCCCAAACACTTATTGAGTGTTGTTAGAAGGAAAGGTGATGTAACACAGTGGTAAACATACCACTGACCCAGCTTTTTTGAAAAGTGTTGCAGGCATCCATTTCAAAATGAGCAAATATTTGCACAAAAAAAAAAAATCAAGTTTATCAGTTTGAACATTAAATATCTTGTCTTTGTGGTGTATTCAATTGAATATAGGTTGAAGAGGATTTGCAAATCATTGTATTCTGTTTTTATTTACATTTTACACAATGTCCCAACTTCATTGGAATTGGGGTTGTACATGTTGCCACTCTGATCAATCATTGCAAACCACAATATGTCGTTTCACTGCTATGCAGACGACATTCAAATCTACCTCACATTAGAACAAACTGATGGGGGGCAGGGTGGCCAGTTGTATCACGGAAATAAAGCAGTGGTTGTCTTTGAATTTCCTGCACCTAAATAAGGACAAGACTGAGTGTATTGTGTTTGGTGACTCACAGATAATGGACGTTGGGGGATTGTACAGTAGTGTTCAGAATAATAGCAGTGCTATGTGACTAAAAGATTAATCCAGGTTTTGCGTATATTTCTTATTGTTACATGGGAAACAAGGTACCAGTAGATTCAGTAGATTCTCACAAATCCAACAAGACCAAGCATTCATCATATGCACACTCTTAAGGCTATGAAACTGGGCTATTAGTAAAAAAAAGTAGAAAAGGGGGTGTTCACAATAATAGTAGCATCTGATGTTGACGCTACAAACTCAATGTTCAAACTGCTTTTTTAGCAATCCTGTGAATCACTAAACTAGTATTTAGTTGTATAACCAGTTTTTCATGATTTCTTCACATCTGCGAGGCATTAATTTTGTTGGTTTGGAACCAAGAATTTGCTCGTTTACTAGTGTGCTTGGGGTCATTGTCTTGTTCAAACACCCATTTCAAAGGCATGTCCTCTTCAGCATAAGGCAACATGACCTCTTCAAGTATTCTGACATATCCAAACTGATCCATGATACCTGGTATGCGATATATAGGCCCAACACCATAGTAGGAGAAACATGCCCATATCATGATGCTTGCACCACCATGCTTTGCTGTCTTCACTGTGAACTGTGGCTTGAATTCAGAGTTTGGGGGTCGTCTCACAAACTGTCTGTGGCCCTTGGACCCAAAAAGAACAATTTTACTCTCATCAGTCCACAAAATATTCCTCCATTTCTCTTTAGGCCAGTTGATGTGTTCTTTGGTAAATTGTAACCTCTTCTGCACGTCTTTTATTTAACAGAGGGACTTTGCGGGGGATTCTTGCAAATAAATTAGCTTCACACAGGCATCTTCTAACTGTCACAGCACTTACAGGTAACTCCAGACTGTCTTTGATCATCCTGGAGCTGATCAGTGGGTGAGCCTTTGCCATTCTGGTTATTCTTCTATCATTTTGATGGTTGTTTCCCGTTTTCTTCCACACGTCTCTGTTTTTTTTGTCCATTTTAAAGCACTGGAGATCATTGTAGATGAACAGCCTATAAATTTTTGCACCTGCGTATAAGTTTTTCCCTCTCCAATCAAACTACACTGGTCTTCTGAACAATGTCTTGAACGTCCCATTTTCCTCAGGCTTTCAAAGACACAAGCATGTTCAACAGGTGCTGGCTTCATCCTTACATAGGGGACACCTGATTCACACCTGTTTGTTCCACAAAACTGACGAACTCACTGACTGAATGCCACACTACTATTATTGTGAACACCCCCTTTTCTACTTTTTTTTTTTTTACTAATAGCCCGATTTCATAGCCTTAGGAGTGTGCATATCATGAATGCTTGGTCTTGTTGGATTTGTGAGAATCTACTGAATCTACTGGTACCTCGTTTCCCTTGTAACAATAAGAAATATACTCAAAACCTGGATTATTCTTTTTAGTCACATAGCACTACTATTATTCTGAACAGTACTGTAAGTTAAACTAACTGTCAGAAATCTTGGGGTGATGTTTGACAGTGTTTTTAATTTCGACAAACAAATTGATTCTGTGGTCAAATCGAGCTTTTATCAAATTGTATCTATGGGTATGTCGCTTGCCAGAGTCAGCTGCAATCATTGTCCAGCTTCTCTCATTGACATGTCACACAGAAACAATAACTAATGGAACAGAGCTGCATGAATCTCATCAGGTACTTCTTGTGTCCTTGAGCTGCTTCTTCCATGTCTTGTCCTCTGTCTGCAACCTCAACCTTCAGGTTTTTACAGTTGTACAGTATGAACTGACTCATGATCAATCTGTCTTGAGGTTATGATCGGTTTGTGATCAGTTTTGACTCTTTAAACTGAATGCTGGTGCTTTCGAAATTAGCACACTGTGCAGCCAGGGCTATTTGAAATGATTTGCATATACAGTTTTCCCCAAAATGTTCAACAAAACTGAATGGTAGTTTACAGTTTTGGGGAATGAGTCTTCATTTTGGTAACTGATTTGTTTTCTTTAGTAACTAGGCTCAGTTATGGTGTTAGATATATTTATGTGTTCAATTATGATTTTCTTTATTTGGTTTCTGTACTTGTTTTAGTATTAAATTAGTTATTTTACTTAGGATTGTAGTCTTAGTTTTCACTCTCATTCATACTTTCTTTTGTTCTCTGTTGGAATGTGCATGTTGAACTGGATTTAACCAGTTTTTTTTTACCACTAAGAGACTCATCATACATAAATAATAAATAA
The DNA here is from genome assembly GCF_902500255.1 of Thalassophryne amazonica. Lineage (NCBI taxonomy): Eukaryota > Metazoa > Chordata > Actinopteri > Batrachoidiformes > Batrachoididae > Thalassophryne > Thalassophryne amazonica. The sequence goes on from NC_047122.1 coordinate 38,898,763, forward strand.
ATATAAATGTATGATTTATAAATAAATTAAATCATACATGTCTCGTTATTGTGCAGGTCCCGAGCAGAAGGTTGGACCTCCCTTGAATGCCCATGGGGACCAACAAGGAAAGGATTTCGCAAAATAAGGTCCACCTTTCTCATGCCTATGTAATGCTTTATAAAAACTGTTGTGTCTATTGTTTGGGATTCTGAAAAGGGTGGATTTTGTCCTCCAGGACCCAGGCCTGATTTTTTTTTTCCACTGTGACTTTGAATAAATTTAAAAGTGCAGAATAGTTCGAGTTTGTGCTTTGTGAAGGACAATGTTACAGAAAGAACCGGGGGAAAATAACAATGGTGTCGGCGATGGTGAAAAACAGACTCCAAACCACTGAAAATGACAGTCTGTGAGCAGCTTCAAGTCTCCAGATGGCTCAAATAAGCATCTCAGAGAACTTCTAACGTAGCCTAAAGCAAAAAATCCAGGAAGAGCAACTCCAAAGAGTGGACAGAAACTTTTATCTTTGTGAGGAGGCAGGGCTGTGACTGGTTGTCACATAAAGGAAAAGAGGAAAAAAAAACAAAAAACAAATGCACTTGGTGTTCCTAATTATCAATGGACAGTAAAATCAACTGATCATATAACCTGAACTGTATTAAGAAATGTGTGATCGTGAAAATAATTTATCATGATGATGAAACTCTGCAAAATTAAATTAATTGTTACACAGCTTTAAAATGTTTGAACGTACCTCATTCACATGCCAATTATTATATTGATTAGCTTATATGTTTACATTCCATGTTGGTAATTGTGCACAAGTGGTGACTGTGAGAATCACTGACACGTGCAGCAATCCAAAGCGAGAGCAGAGACTGCAGCACACAAGCGAAGTTCTTCTCAAACAGGTGAGTTAATTATATGGCTGCTGGCACTGCTTACTTTGATATTAATAACTATATGAATGTTACAGAATTAACAAGCAATTTACATTTTTCCCGTACCCAGGTATTACAATGTGGCGATGATCTTCATCTTAGGTGTTATTATGCTACTATGTTGGGTGGAAAAAGTAAGCTCATTCCTGATGAGGTCAACCAAAAACATTATTCCTGCACCATGAAGCCGGTAGCGTGTTACTGAATCACTGCCATTCAACATATGGAGGATGTCTCTCCTTCCTCTCTGTTTTCCATGTCTTGTCTGTTAAAGACACTCTTAGGCTTCTTAAAAGTCCTTCTCGCTCCTCTTAACAGTTTCTCACCTTAGGACAGGTGTATTGAACTCATTCCAGAAATGCCTCTTCTGGATCGAGTTGAATACCCCTTCAGGAGCTCTCTTAAGGCTTAAGATGCTTCGTGAATAACTTTTATCTTACCAAGAGAAAATTCTAAGAAATGTCTAAGAATTCGAGAAATTTAAGATTTTTCTTAGAATGATGTCACGAAGATCCTTAGGCTGCTTTGTGAATACGAGCCCTGGTTGTCAACCTGTGGCCTATTAGCCCCACTGTAGGGTGCCAAAAATCATAGGGGTGTGTAAGGATTTGTCATTGTCAAAAATTAGAAGCGCACGTTAAACTCATAACAGTTATTCGACAATCAAAACATAAATTTTTAATTTGAGCCATAATTAAAGTTAAGTTTTGCAAAAAAAAAGAAAAAAGAGAGAATGCATCACTTCTTTTTTGTGAGGGTACGTGTACGTATTTAGGATGATGGAGGCGCTCAACATTTGTGAGATAAAAGTGTGGGGGCTCACGACAAATGTTTGCGAACCATTTGTTGTTTTCCTGCTGATGCCAGCAGTCGTCGTCGTAAGTATCCACACCCACTTCATTTAGTTACAGACGTCACCTGTGATGTCAGCACTCTGACTGTTACTCAGCTGACCAGTGAGCCACTTACAGTAATTGTTGTCCTGAATAAGCTCCACCTTTGACAACTTGACTACAATTGTTAAATGACAGGTTTTATTCAGCTGACAATCTTATTTGCTGCAAAGTGCTGAGTGATGACATTTTAGATTTGAAACTAGGAGATGTCTGCAAATGTTTGATCCACAAAAGTTCAAATCAGTCAGTTTACTGCACTCCTGCACAGCCACGGTCATTTGGACAGTTGTTTTTGTGTGCATGTGTGTGTGTGTGTGTGCACGCACACACATTATTGCCTCTGTGCACCATCGTGATGGACTTAAAAAGAAGTAATGAAGATGTGCTTGTAGTGTTGACTCAGCTTTAATTCAGTTAGTGCAATAAAAAAATACTGCAATAAGCATTTAGGAATTACAATCACAGGTCAGAGGATGGACACATGAATATTTCCAAATCACTAAATATGTCTTGGACTTTATTTACATTACAAACAGTGTGGTAAATCTGTCAGAAGTCCACTGTTTTCAAAGACTGAGCAGCTGTGCAAGAAGGAGACTAGTGAGGGAAGCCACCAAGACATGCCTTAAAGCTTTGAAGGAGATACAGCCTACTCTGGCTATGATTGGAGAAACTTCATAGTGCAATTTTTGCCTGTTGCTTCACCACCTATATACAGCTTCATGGTGGAGCAGAACAGAAAATGATTTTCCAACAAGTGAGTGGATCAGTCTAGACATGAGTCTCCCATGTGCATTCTGGCAAACTAGCTGACATTTCAGATCTTTTAAAGCATATCGTTCTCTGTGCCTCTCCACTGTGAAGCTATAACCAGGGTTACAGTTTAATCAAACTATATTGCTGTTTTCCATTTCTTTTTTTACACAAATATAAAACTCATAATCCATTACAATAAACAAAAGCTTAAAGGTCCTTTTTATGAAGCTCATGTTTTTTTGCTTCCCTGTTGGTTTTTTAGCATGAACACATAAAATGATTTTCCATCAAACTTGGTGAGACATTTGGTCAGTCAAACGCACAAAAGAAATCTTTTGAGTCAGATCCACAAAAAACACATTTTAAATGGAATCTGTGAAACTGCTGGACATTCGAAAACTTCCTTTATTTTGTTTTTCATCCTACATCATATTACTATAACAAATTTTCCTAAAATGTGCTGAGAATGTTGAGTGTAATTTAGAACAGAAACTGATAATATTTATGATTTGGTCTGCAAAAATTAAAGTGACACTGGATTTTCACTTTGGTGGAGGTCAGCTATTTTTGAAATGAATGTCAGCAGCTACACGTGTACACTGTAATCTTCCACATCTGTACTTCACAGGATGTATTTAGAAGATCAGGACACCACTTTGGCAGTTTGTCATTAAATTGGTTATTTTGTCAGCGACAAAGGTGACAAACAGGTTGTACGTTCTTGCGGCTGCACACAAGCTGAGTAATCACAAATACTACAGCTTTGCTCGCTTGTGTGGATATGCAGGATGTATTATATCTGGCTCCGTGTGTCTGAGAAGCGTCTAGATTCAACAGAAACCACTAGAAGCAAAAGTGTAAACCTGCCACTATTGGAGCTGGACTTAACTTTGACTGAGAAATCAGTTAATACACAAATTAGCAATTAAAATTGGTTTATTAGTTATAATTCTAGACAACAGGGAAATAAATCAAATGTGCAACTGTACTTCTTCTTGTATTGATTGAGAGACTGCAAGGCTTCTTAAATTTCTAGGGCCATTATTAGTGATCAATATTGTTATTGATCACTGCTGGAGTTTTTCATGATAACTTTACCATAAAACGAATCAAAACTGCCTGATGCAAGAAAAAACTGTGTATCCTTAAACAAATATGTGCTACAACTGTTTCATAATTTTAACATTTTATACCGAAAGGTTAACAATATCAAAATATAAATTTAAAAGACACAATGACCCAAATGTTGGTGGTCCACACGTTTTGGCTGCAATAACAATAAAAACAAGCTCATTCTGTAAGACCGAGCACTTTGTGGGCAATCGATTTGGAATGACTCGGCAGCGAGCAGTGTTAGAGGATAATGGCGAGGCTAAGGTAAGCGGCTAATTGTAAAATTGGTCATCTTAAAAAGTTTTACATTTAGTTAGTAAAGACATGCATGTTTACCACTGTAGGTATACTCTCTGTGATACCAACACTTCTAATGACATTTCTGCCTATTCAGTAGCCGGTTAGCCTGTAACAATGCTTGTATTCTAAATCAATACTGCAACATTTAAATTACTTTTTGTCCAGAGTGAAACAATGAACTCCTAAACATCAAAAAATAGAGCCTTCGTTGAAAAATGTTGGCTGTACCCTTGGACACATTATTTAATAAAGTAAAAAAAAAAAAAAAAAAAAACCTACATAAAAAACAAATAAGTATAAGAAATTCAATTGATATAATACAAGAATATAACATGTGGGTTATTGGGTGATCTATAGTGCCAGCAAACAGGTGAATGTTCATGTATTAAAAGCTGATTTGTTCTTCATAAAGCGACAGTATCAACAGAATGACCCACCCCGTCAGAAGGCCAACATTCTGCAATGCAAACATGAGCCAGGGTTTCCTGTGGCTGATATGGACCATGGTGGGCAGCTGGGGGGACAAATTAAGCCAGAGTTATGTACAGTCAGTGTATGCTAAGATCCCTATGAAGATCTTTGAAAACACAAAGACTCACCATATCGGCCAGGCCGACATATAGGAAGAGGCCGGCTGTGATGGCAGCTATCCACTGTTGAGTAGCAAGGTCGGTGGCAACAGACAGAGCAATGTACAGGCCAACAAAGGAGCTCATAGCACTGCCGACATTTAAAAGCAATGCCTTACGGACAGACAACCCACTGTAGAGCAAAATGGCAAAATCACCTTTAAAAGCGAGAGAAAGGAAAAGGAGAATGTTTACTGTCTTGAAAAGTGATCGCCCTTCTGAGTGTGTGTGATTGTGCTCCTAACCAAGTTCATGTGGTAGTTCGTGGCAGAGAACAGCAAGTGATGTGGCAAGACCAGATCTCCAAGACAGGGAGAAAGCTGCACCGATTGCCAAACCGTCTGCAAAGTTGTGGATCCCGTCACCAATAGTGATCATGTAGGGCAGCATACGCTGTTCTGCAAAGGCAGAAATAAACATTTAGTGGTGAAGAATGATCACAATTCAATGATGTCATGTGTGTTTATTGTTGTATTGGAAATTACTCACCTCTTGTACGCTCTTTTGGGTTTGGTTTGTCTTTATCTTCAACGCAAACCTGGAAAAAAGAAACGATAAGCATTGGCTTAACGAAAAGATTGGCTACTCGCCTCATTTTAAGACCAAAACGATGACCAAGGGTGCATAAATAGGTGCAAGTACATTCACTAGTTACTAAATGTACAACCCCAATTCCAATGAAGTTGGGACGTTGTGTAAAATGTAAATAAAAACAAAATATAATGATTTGCAAATACTCTTCAACCTATATTCAATTGAATACACCACAAAGACAAGATATTTAATGTTCAAACTGATAAACTTGATTGTTTTTGTGCAAATATTTGCTCATTTTGAAATGGATGCCTTCAGCACTTTTCAAAAAAGCTGGGTTCAGTGGTATGTTTACCACTGTTACATCACCTTTCCTTCTAACAACACTCAATAAGTGTTTGGGAACTGAGGACACTAATTGTTGAAGCTTTGTAGGTGGAATTCTTTCCCATTCTTGCTTGATGTACGACTTCAGTTGTTCAACAGTCCGGGGTCTCCATTGTCGTCTTTTGCGCTTCATAATTTAAATTAAAAAATTTACTATTGAATCGTCATCTTTTGCACTTCATAATGCGCCACACATTTTCAATGGGCAACAGGTCTGAACTGCAGGCAGGCCAGTCTAGTACCCGCACTCTTTTACTACGAAGCCACGCTGTTGTACCCCCTTCTGTCTGATCATTTCTTAATAACATTTACATTTACTCTGATGGACTACCCAGCAGTGGGGAATAAGTTTCATTACAGTAGAGGTCTTTCAGAAAGCGCTGTAACTAGGTTTAAGGATATAATTCCTTCTTTATGTTCTCCAATGCCATATACCAACACAGGGCAGAGTAGCTACCTAAACTCTGTGAGTGAGATAGATTATCTCGTCAGTAGTTTTATATCCTCATTGAGGACAACTTTGGATGCTGTAGCTCCTCTGAAAGAGAGCCTTAAATCAGAAGTGCCTGACTCCGTGGTATAACTCACAAACTCGCAGCTTAAAGCAGATAACCCGTAAGTTGGAGAGGAAATGGCATCTCACTAATTTAGAAGATCTTCACTTAGCCTGGAAAAAGAGTCTGTTGTTCTATAAAAAAAGTCCTCCGTAAAGCTAGGACATCTTACTACTCATCACTAATTGAAGAAAATAAGAACAACCCCAGGTTTCTTTTCAGCACTGTAGCCAGGCTGACAAAGAGTCAGAGCTCTATTGAGCCGAGTATTCCTTTAACTTTAACTATTAATGACTTCATGACTTTCTTTGCTAATAAAATTTTAACTATTAGAGAAAAAATTACTCATAACCATCCCAAAGACATATTGTTCTCTTTGGCTGCTTTCAGTGATGCCGGTATTTGGTTAGACTCTTTCTCTCCGATTGTTCTGTCTGAGTTATTTTCATTAATTACCTCCTAGTGAAGGTTACAAATGATCTTATGGCCTCAGACAGTGGACTCATCTCTGTGCTTGTTCTGTTAGACCTCAGTGCTGCTTTTGATACTGTCGACCATAAAATTTTATTACAGAGATTAGAGCATGCCATAGGTATTAAAGGCACTGCGCTGCGGTGGTTTGAATCATATTTATCTAATAGATTACAATTTGTTCATGTAAATGGGGAATCTTCTTCACAGACTAAGGTTAATTATGGAGTTCCACAAGGTTCTGTGCTAGGACCAATTTTATTCACTTTATACATGCTTCCCTTGGGCAGTATTATTAGACAGCATTGCTTAAATTTTCATTGTTACGCAGATGATACCCAGCTTTATCTATCCATGAAGCCAGAGGACACACACCAATTAGCTAAACTGCAGGATTGTCTTACAGACATAAAGACATGGATGACCTCTAATTTCCTGCTTTTAAACTCAGATAAAACTGAAGTTATTGTACTTGGCCCCACAAATCTTAGAAACATGGTGTCTAACCAGATCCTTACTCTGGATGGCATTACCCTGACCTCTAGTAATACTGTGAGAAATCTTGGAGTCATTTTTGATCAGGATATGTCATTCAGTGTGCATATTAAACAAATATGTAGGACTGCTTTTTTGCATTTGCACAATATCTCTAAAATTAGAAAGGTCTTGTCTCAGAGTGATGCTGAAAAACTAATTCATGCATTTATTTCCTCTAGGCTGGACTATTGTAATTCATTATTATCAGGTTGTCCTAAAAGTTCCCTGAAAAGCCTTCAGTTAATTCAAAATGCTGCAGCTAGAGTACTGACAGGGACTAGAAGGAGAGAGCATATCTCACCCATATTGGCCTCTCTTCATTGGCTTCCTGTTAATTCTAGAATAGAATTTAAAATTCTTCTTCTTACTTATAAGGATTTGAATAATCAGGTCCCATCTTATCTTAGGAACCTCATAGTACCATATCACCCCAGTAGAGCGCTTCGCTCTCAGACTGCAGGCTTACTTGTAGTTCCTAGGGTTTGTAGGAGTAGAATGGGAGGCAGAGCCTTCAGCTTTCAGGCTCCTCTCCTCTGGAACCAGCTCCCAATTCAGATCAGGGAGACAGACACCCTCTCTACTTTTAAGATTAGGCTTAAAACTTTCCTTTTTGCTAAAGCTTATAGTTAGGGCTAGATCAGGTGACCCTGAACCATCCCTTAGTTATGCTGCTATAGACTTAGACTGCTGGGGGGTTCCCATGATGCACTGAGTGTTTCTTTCTCTTTTTGCTCTGTATGCACCACTCTGCATTTAATCATTAGTGATTGATCTCTGCTCCCCTCCACAGCATGTCTTTTCCTGGTTCTCTCCCTCAGCCCCAACCAGTCCCAGCAGAAGACTGCCCCTCCCTGACCCTGGTTCTGCTGGAGGTTTCTTTCTGTTAAAAGGGAGTTTTTCCTTCCCACTGTAGCCAAGTGCTTGCTCACAGGGAGTCGTTTTGACCGTTGGGTTTTTCCGTAATTATTGTATGGCTTTGCCTTACAATATAAAGCGCCTTGGGGTAACTGTTTGTTGTGATTTGGCGCTATATAAATAAAATTGATTTGATTTGATTTTGTAACACGTGCAGAATGTGGCTTGGCATTGTCTTGCTGAAATAAGCAGGGACGTCCCTGAAAAAGACGTTGCTTGGATGGCAGCATGTGTTGCTCCAAAACCTTGATGAACCTTTCAGCATTGATGGTGCATCACAGATGTGTAAGTTGTCCGTGCCATGGGCACTAACACACCCCCATACCATCACAGATGCTGGCTTTTGAACTTTGTGCTGGTAACAATCTGGATGGTCTTTTTCCTCTTTTGTCCAGAGGACACGACATCCATGATTTCCAAAAACAATTTGAAATGTGGAATCATCAGACCACAGCACACTTTTCCTCTTTGCGGTGTCCATTTCAAATGAGCTCGGGCCCAGAGAAGGCAGTGGTGTTTCTGGATGTTGTTGATGTATGGCTTTCGCTTTGCATGGTAGAGTTTTAACTTGCACTTGTAGATGTAGCGACAAACTGTGTTAACTGACAATGATTTTCTGAAGTGTTCCTGAGCCCACGCGATAAGATCCTTTACACAATGTTGGTTTTTAATGCAGGGCAGCCTGAGGGATCGAAGGTCAAGGGCATTCAATGTTGGTTTTCGGCCTTGCCGCTTATGTGTAGAAAGTTCTCCAGATTCTCTGAATCTTCTGATTATATTATGGACTGTAGATGATGGAATCCCTAAATTCTTTGCAATTGAACGTTGAGAAACATTGTTCTTAAACTGTTGGACTATTTTTTTTTTGAATGCAGTTGTTCACAAAGTGGTGATCCTCACCCCATCTTTCCTTGTGAATGGCTGAGCCTTCTGGGGATGCTCCTTTTATACCCAATCATGACGCTCACCTGTTTCCAATTAACCTGTTCACCTGTGGAATGTTCCAATTAGGTGTTCTTTGAGCATTCCTCAACTTTCCCAGTCTTTCGTTGCCCCGTCCCAGCTTTTTTGAAACGTGTTGCAGGCATCCATTTCAAAATGTGCAAATATTTGCATAAAAACAAAAAAGGTCTATCAGTTTGAACATTAAATATCTTGTCTTTGTGTTGTATTCAATTCAGTATAGGTCGAAGAGGATTTAACTCAGCCACATGGGGTGTGCAGCCAGTACATTCTGAGTGCCGGTCCCAAGCCCGGATAAATGAGGAGGGTTGCGTCAGGAAGGGCATCCGGCGAACTATGCAGACTCAGAATCGAATTCCCATACCGGATCGGTCGCGGCCCGGGTTAACAATGTCCTCCACCGGTGCTATTGCCCAACAGAGTGCCGGTGGAAATTGGGCTACTGCTGGGCGAAGACAATGAAGAGGAGGAGGAAAACGTTGCCACGAACAGCGGGAGAAGAAGAAAACTAGAAGGGTGGAAATGAGAGTGGGGACTTTGAATGTTGGTAGTATGACTGGTAAAGGGAGAGAGCTGGCTGATATGATGGAGAGGAAAAAGGTAGACATATTGTGTGTGCAAGAGACCAAGTGGAAGGGAAGTAAGAGCAGGAGCATCGGCGGTGGGTACAAGTTGTTGTACCATGGTGAGGACAGGAAGAGAAATGGTGTTGGGGTCATTTTAAAGGAAGAGTATGGTAAAAGTGTGTTGGAGGTTAAGCGAGTGTCTGACAGGGTGATGAATGTGAAGTTGGAAATTGAAGGGGTGATGATGAATATCATCAGTGCATATGCCCCACAGGTTGGTTGTGAGATGAAGGAGAAAGAAGATTTCTGGAGTGTGTTAGATGAGGTGGTGGAGAGTGTGCCCAAGCATGAAAGAGTGGTGATAGGAGCAGACTTCAATGGGCATGTTGGTGAAGGGAACAGAGGTGATGAGGAAGTAATGGGTAGATATGGTATCAAGGATAGGAATGGGGAAGGACAGATGGTAGTTGATTTTGCAAAAAGGATGGAAATGGCTGTGGTGAATACCTACTTTAAGAAAAGGGAGGAGCACAGGGTAACATATAAGAGTGGAGGAAGGTGCACACAGGTGGACTACATTCTTTATAGGAGATGCAAGCTAAAAGAAATCACAGACTGTAAGGTGGTAGCAGGAGAGAGTGTCACTAGACAGCAAGGATGGTTGTTTGTAGGATGACTTTAGAGGTAAAGAAGAAGAAGAGAGTGAGAGCTCAACAAAGGATCAGATGGTGGAAGCTGAAGGAGGAAGACTGTTGTGTGAAATTTAGCGAGCAGGTGAGAGAAGCACTGGTTGGAGGGGAAGCAATTTTGGACAACTGGAAAAGTACTGCAGATGTGGTGAGGGAGACAGCTAGGACAGTACTGGGTATGACATCTGGACAGTGGAAGGAAGACAAGGAGACTTGGTGGTGGAATGAAGAGGTCCAGGAAAGCATAAGGAGAAAGAGGTTGGCGAAAAAGTTTTGGGATAGTCGGAGAGATGAAGAAAGTAGACAGGAGTACAAGGAGATGCGGCGTAAGGCGAAAAGAGAAGTGGCAAAAGCAAAGGAAAAAGGCATATTGCGAGCTGTACAAGAAGTTGAATAGTAAGGAAGGAGAAAAGGACTTGTACCGATTGGCCAGACAAAGGGACAGAGCTAGAAAGATGCACATGGTAATGTGCTGACAAGTGAGGAGTGTGTGCTGAGAAGGTGGAGGGAATATTTTGCAGAGTTGATGAATAAAGAAAATGAGTGAGAGAAAAGGCTGGATGATGTGGTGAGAGTAAATCAGGAAGTACAAGAGATTAGCAAGGAAGAAGTGAGGGCTGCTATGAAGAGGATGAAGAGTGGAAAGGCAGTCGGTCCAGATGACATTCCAGTGGAGGCATGGAAATGTCTAGGAGAGATGGCAGTAGAGTTTCTAACCAGATTGTTTAATAAAATCTTGGAAAGTGAGAGCATGCCTGAGGAGTGGAGACAAAGTGTGCTGGTTCCTATTTTCAAGAACAAGGGTGATGTGCAGAGCTGCAGTAACTACAGAGGCATAAAGCTGATCAGCCACAGCATAAAGTTATGGGAAAGAGTAGTAGACGCTAGGCTTAGAAAACAGGTGAAGATCTGTGAGCAGCAATATGGTTTCATGCCAAGAAAGAGCACTACAGATGCAATGTTTGCTCTGAGAATACTGTTGGAAAAGTACAGAGAAGGACAGAAAGAGTTACATTGTGTGTTTGTGGACTTAGAAAAAGCTTATGACAGGGTGCCAAGAGAAGAGCTGTGGTATTGTATGAGGAAGTCTTGAGTGGCAGAGAAGTATGTTAGGGTAGTGCAGGACATGTACAAGAATAGCGTGACAGCGGTGAGATGCGCAGTCGGAATGACAGACTCATTCAAGGTGGAGGTGGGATTACACCAAGGATCAGCTCTGAGTCCTTTCTTGTTTGCAGTGGTGATGGACAGGTTGACGGATGAGATCAGACAGGGGTCCCCATGGACTATGATGTTTGCAGATGACATTGTGATCTGTAGTGAGAGTAGAGAGCAAGTTGAGTCTAGTCTGGAGAAGTGGAGATATGCTTTGGAGAGAAGGGGAATGAAAGTCAGTAGAAGCAAGACTGAGTACATGTGTGTGAATGAGAGGGAGCCCAGTGGAATAGTGCAGTTACAAGGAGTAGAAGTGGTGAAAGTAGATGAGTTTAAATATTTGGGGTCAACTGTTCAAAGTAATGGAGAGTGTGGTAGAGAGGTGAGGAAGAGAGTGCAGGCAGGGTGGAGTGGGTGGAGAAAGGTGGCAGGAATGATTTGTGACCGAAGAATATCAGCAAGAGTGAAGGGGAAAGTTTACAAAACAGTAGTGGGACCAGCTATGTTGTATGGTTTAGAGACAGTGGCACTAACAAAAAGACAGGAGGCAGAGCTGGAGGTGGCAGAGCTGAAGATGTTGAGATTCTCTTTGGGAGTGACAAGAATGGACAAGATTAGGAATGAACATATCAGAGGGACAGCTCAGGTGGGACGGTTTGGAGACAAAGTCAGAGAGGCGAGATTGAGATGGTGAGGATGGAGCCACCAGGCAGGAGGAGAAGAGGGAGACCAAAGAGGAGGTTCACGGATGTGCTGAGAGAGGACATGCAAGTGGTTGGTGTGACAGAGGAAGATACAGAGGACAGGGTGAGATGGAAACGATTGATCTGCTGTGGCGACCCCTAACGGGAACAGCCGAAAGACAAAGAAGAAGATAGGTCGAAGAGGATTTGCAAATCATTGTATTCTGTTTTTATTTACATTTCACACAACGTCCCAACTTCATTGGAATTTGGGTTGTAGCTGCGTCTGTCATAATCTAGCAATGACACAGCACCGTGCAGTTTTGTGCCAGGCATGAGACAGAGCTCAAAGCGTTAATGAGTGCGTGTTTCTCACCAGGTCGGTTTTAGATGTAGATTGTGACTTGTCTTTGTGTTTCTTTTCCTGTTGATACATCTCTAAAATTTTCCCATGATCACAGTGGTGAGTCTCTGCTTCTTCCTGGGAAAAAGAAGCTGATTATTAGTTTAAAAATTGATAAAATGCACATCTAATATTAAATCTTAATACAGCATTTTAAACAATGATGCAACTTTCAAAAACGTCATACATTTAAATATGTTTATCAAATTTTTTATAGAATATGTTTATCAAATTTTTATAGAATTTTGAAGTTTTTTTAATGGGAGGAAATATGTTTAAATGGTGTTTGCATGTGTTTCTATTTTTATACTCAGCTTTATAATATTCGGTGCACAATTGAAAAGTCTTCTTACCTCATGATGATGATGATGATGATGTGATTGTTGTTTGTCTTTACGTGTGATTAGGGAGAAGATTGTTTCCATCAGGTAAAAGAGATAGATCCCCGACATCAGCAACAGCATCCTGAGGATGTAGATTGGAGGGTCCTGCTGGTGAACGGAATGTGAGTCTGGGTGCACGTGCAATCCTAAAAACTGTACAGATATCAGAGGAAGGGCTTGTTAATAAGCTGTTTGTCCAGAAATGCAAACTATTGAAAGGCACAAAAAAATCTGCAAAACATCTTAGTGCAAAGAATCTCAATGTTACAGCTTATTTGTGTTTGTATATCTGTGTCTGTGTGTGTGTCAGGATTTTGTGCGTGTGTTTTTTTTAATGTTTTTTGGGGTATTGTCATACAGTTATCACTTTGCAGGTAGCAGAGTCAAACAGAACCAAATAATTAATGTTACATAGTAAGTGTTAGATATGTGGAGGACTCACCATGGGCAACAGGTGCAATAAAGCATCACCTGTCAGAGAACCGACTGCCAGGCTGATGCAAAACTGGATACACAACTGGAACACGCTGGAACAGGAAGTACAGAGCAGCACCACAATGCCAAACAGAGACGTTAGCGTGATCACAACATTAGCAATGGTCGCGAAGATGTATCCTGTGAGACAAGCAGAAAAAAAGAGTGGAACAAGGCAAATGAAGGCTTGAATTAAACAAATGACTGTAAACCAGATCATTTATTCATCCTCCATTCCTCACACAAAGCTGAACAAACACTTACTCTCAGTTTTGGTGAGCTGATCAGGATCCAGCATTTCTCCCGTGGCTCTGCACGCTCCGCTCAGGATCTGCTGAACAAGTGCAGGACTCAGCTGAGCAAAGTCCGACCGATGCAGGCTGGTGGAGGTAGAGCTGCCGCTGGTCAGATTGTAGATCAGTATGAGCTCGTCCCCTGAGAAACATTGCTGGAAGAAGAGACAGACATTTCTGGGAATACTGTTAAAAAATAGACCTTTGTGGCTGCAAAGTAGAGTTCTGCTTGCCAGCTGTAGTTGCTGCGGGTCTTACTGAGATGCTGTCATATGAAAAAGAGGTCAGGTCTGGGAGCACACACTGGTACTCCACATCAATGCACTCACCACACTATGGAACCACCCTGGGTGCTAGATGGTAAACACCCTGGCAGACAACTGGTCCTTGCCAAAATCTGGTAAGTAGCCAGGTGATACATTAGCATCCCCTTGGACCTTTCCAGATGCTGGGGACCCCAGCACTGAGATACAATTGTGCTCAAAAGTTTACATACCATGTCAGAATTTTTGCTTTTTTGGCCATTTTAAGAGAATATGAATGACAACACAAAAACTTGGCAGCTAATTTATTGTCAAACAACGGTGTTTCCTCTTTTTAAATCAAAACGACAAGAGAACTACCCAAATGACCCTGATCTAAAGTTTACATACCCCTGTTCTTAATAATGTGTATTGCCCCTTTAACATCAATGACAGCTTGGAGTCTTTTGTGGTAGCTGTGGACGAGGCTCTCTGATGGTAAAGCTGCCACTGAATATGTCTTGGACTTTATTTACATCAATTACAAAGAAATACAAACAATATGGCACTCTATGGTAAATCTGCATGGAGTAGACAGTTCTCAAAAACTGAGTGACAAGAGGTGCAAGAAGTATAAGAGTAAGGAAAGCCACCAAGACACCCACATTGCTTGAGAAGCCAAGTGAGGTGTCAGTATGGGTTTGGGATTGTCTTACATCCAAGTGTTCAATGATTTTCTGGATTTGGCCATCGTTTGTGTGTCTGTATGTTGTAAAAACCAAATTAACGTATTGAGAGATTATTTGTCATTTTGATTTAAAAAGAGGAAACACCGTTGTTTGACAGTAAACCACTAACCATAGAAAAAAAAGGTTTTGTGTTGTCATTCATATTCTCTTAAAAATGGACAAAAAGCAAAAATTCTGCCAGGGTATTTAAACTTTTGAGCACAACTGTACATATGTGCTGGCTCATGCTTATGGAAGGGTACCAGACACATGGGTGCCTCACAATGCAGTTAGTATCATCTGACTCTCCCTAAGTATTCCTTTGTTTAACACAAAGTCATTCCAGTGGTACCCAGAGATCCTCCAGAGAGACCTGTTGCTGGGTTGTGTCCAAGACTAATAACACCAAAACCCTAAAGACATGGACATTCTTTCTACTGCAAAAGTTTTGATATCACCTCATGAATCATAAACGGATCCCAGATAATCTCTACACCCACACAGGCTCAGCTCTCAGTCACATGAATGTCACTCCTGAGATAAGATAATCTCTCAACAAGTTAATTTTGTTTTTACAACATAGAGACACACAAGCGACAGCCAAATCCAGAAAATCATTGAACATTTGGATGTAAGACAATCCCAAACCCACACTCTGACACCTCACTTGGCTTCTCAAGCAATGTAATTGTGATATCCATTGGTTCCACAAAGATCCCAGCATTGTCTGTAAAACCTAAATTAGTGATGCTTCCTCACAGCAAAGGTACGCAAGCTGGTGGACTCTACTTTGGCAATCACCCAGTCCATGCCAGCAGTGAACAGAGGAGCGAGAACACATCCCTGATGAAAGCCAAAATTCACTGGTTAGAAGTCATGAGCATCAAAATCTCAATATTTTATCCTGTGTTACATACAGTAGTGTTCAGAATAATAGTAGTGCTATGTGACTAAAAAGATTAATCCAGGTTTTGAGTATATTTCTTATTGTTATATGGGAAACAAGGTACCAGTAGATTCTCACAAATCCAACAAGACCAAGCATTCATGATATGCACACGCTTAAGGCTATGAAATTGGGCTATTAGTAAAAAAAAAAAAAGTAGAAAAGGGGGTGTTCACAATAATACAACCCCTGGCAAAAATGATGGAATCACCAGCCTCGGAGGATGTTCATTCAGTTGTTTAATTTTGTAGAAAAAAGCAGATCACAGACATGACCCTGTTGGGAAGGTGTCGTAGCACGGACCCACAACAGGGGGCGCAAATGAACGGACAATGAGTAAGCCAAAAGGTAACAATTTAATGTTGTGATAATACACAACGAAACGTGCAGTAATCTTCACAGTCAATAAACACCAGGTGACGTGTGGGCAGGCTCGAAGATAGAAGACCCCTGACGAGAGAGAAGCCGCGTCCCACACGGCCTCCACCACCAACGGTCTGAAGAACACCGGAGCCGCCAAGTCCCGAGTCCCCAGGTGGCCTCTGTCTTCGGCTGTCGACCCTGGTACTGCTGGCAGAAAGCAGAGATATGATGTGTGAGTGTGAGTCCGCACACTCAGTAATTCACAGTCCAAACACAGTTAGGAGGGAGCACCTCCACCTCCAAATCACACACACTCGTGCAGCTCCTGGTCAACCACTTATCTGAGATGGGGTGTGAGGCGAAGCCGTCGCTGTCGCACCAAACGCCAATCCTCCAGATAAGGCAACACTCCAGGAAAACGGCTGCAATAGAAGTTCAGGTTATTACACACACAGTGTCAGTCAGCAGAGAAATTACCTTGGTACTGGTAGTCGATTTCTCGGCGAGGAGGTGGAGTTGCAGTCCGGCTTTTATGGTGGTGATGATGATGAACGAGTGACAGCTGGTGCAGGGGATGAATGACAGCTGTCACTTCTTCTAGGTCTGGCGCCCTCTCGTGCTTGGAGCCCGCACTCCAAGCAGGGCGCCCTCTGGTGGTGGTGGGCCAGCAGTACCTCCTCTTCAGCGGCCCACACAACAGACACAAAACTAAAGTCATTTCAAATGGCAACTTTCTGGCTTTAAGAAACACTATAAGAAATCAGGAAAAATAATTGTGGCAGTCAGTAACGGTTACTTTTTTAGACCAAGCAGAGGGAAAAAAATATGGACTCACTCAATTCTGAGGAATAAATTATGGAATCACCCTGTAAATTTTCATCCCCAAAACTAACACCTGCATCAAATCAGATCTGCTCGTTAGTCTGCATCTAAAAACGAGTGATCACACCTTGGAGAGCTGTTGCACCAAGTGGACTGACATGAATCATGGCTCCAGCACGAGAGATGTCAGTTGAAACAAAGGAGAGGATTATCAAACTCTTAAAAGAGGGTAAATCATCACGCAATGTTGCAAAAGATGTTGGTTGTTCACAGTCAGCTGTGTCTAAACTCTGGACCAAATACAAACAACATGGGAAGGTTGTTAAAGGCAAACATACTGGTAGACCAAGGAAGACATCAAAGCGTCAAGACAGAAAACTTAAAGCAATATGTCTCAAATATCAAAAATGCACAACAAAAGAAATGAGGAACGAATGGGAGGAAACTGGAGTCAACATCTGTGACTGAACTGTAAGAAACCGCCTAATGGAAATTGGATTTACATACAGAAAAGCTAAACGAAAGCCATCATTAACACCTAAACAGAAAAAAACAAGGTTACAATGGGCTAAGGAAAAGCAATCGTGGACTGTGGATGACTGGATGAAAGTCATATTCAGTGATGAATCTCGAATCTGCATTGGGCAAGGTGATGATGCTGGAACTTTTGTTTGGTGCCGTTCCAATGAGATTTATAAAGATGACTGCCTGAAGAGAACATGTAAATTTCCACAGTCATTGATGATATGGGGCTGCATGTCAGGTAAAGGCACTGGGGAGATGGCTGTCATTACATCATCAATAAATGCACAAGTTTACGTTTATATTTTGGACACTTTTCTTATCCCATCAAATGAAAGGATGTTTGGGGATGATGAAATCATTTTTCAAGATGATAATGCATCTTGCCATAGAGCAAAAACTGTGAAAACATTCCTTGCAAAAAGACACATAGGGTCAATGTCATGGCCTGCAAATAGTCCGGATCTTAATCCAATTGAAAATCTTTGGTGGAAGTTGAAGAAAATGGTCCATGACAAGGCTCCAACCTGCAAAGCTGATCTGGCAAGAGCAGAGAAAGTTGGAGCCAGATTGATGAAGAGTACTGTTTGTCACTCATTAAGTCCATGCCTCAGAGACTGCAAGCTGTTATAAAAGCCAGAGGTGGTGCAACAAAATACTAGTATTGTGTTGGAGCGTTCTTTTGTTTTTCATGATTCCATAATTTTTTCCTCAGAACTGAGTGATTCCATATTTTCTTTTTCCCCTCTGCTTGGTCTAAAAAAGTAACCGTTACTGACTGCCACAATTTGTTTTCCTGATTTCTTATAGTGTTTCTTAAATCCAGAAAGTTGCCATTTGAAATGACTTTAGTTTTGTGTCATGTCTGTGATCTGCTTTTTTCTACAAAATTAAACAACTGAATGAACATCCTCCGAGGCCGGTGATTCCATAATTTTTGCCAGGGGTTGTAGTAGCATCTGCTGTTGACGCTACAAACTCAAAACTATTATGTTCAAACTGCTTTTTTAGCAATCCTGTGAATCACTAAACTAGTATTTAGTTGTATAACCACAGTTTTTCATGATTTCTTCATATCTGCAAGGCATGGAGTCAACCAACTTGTAGCACCTTTCAGCTGTTATTCCACTCCAAGATTCTTTAACAACATTCCACAATTCATTCACATTTCTTGGTTTTGCTTCAGAAACCGCTTTTTTGATGTCACCCCACAAGTTCTCAATTGGATTTAGGTCCGGGGATTAGGCAGGCCACTCCAAAACATTAATTTTGTTGGTTTGGAACAAAGATTTTGCTCATTTACTAGTGTGCTTGGGGTCATTGTCTTGTTGAAACACCCATTTCAAGGGCATGTCCTCTTCAGCATAAGGCAACATGACCTCTTCAAGTATTTTGACATATCCAAACTGATCCATGATACCTGGTATGTTGTGTGGGCCGCTGAAGAGGAGGTACTGCTGGCCCACCACCAGAGGGCGCCCTGCCTGAAGTGCGGGCTTCAGGCACGAGAGGGCGCAGCCGCCTCACGGGAGCAGCCGGGAATGACAGCTGTCTCTCATCACCACCTGACAGCTGTCACTCATCACCACCTCATCACCATCTCCATAAAAGCCGGGCAGCAACTCCACCTCCCTGCCGAGATATCTTCAAGCCAAGAAGGTAAACTGCTCAGCTGTTTTTTGAGTCTTTCACAGACAGTTTTTGCTTCTGTATTGTTTGCAGTCATTTCTGTGAGTGCTTGCAGCTGGAGGCTGGGTTTGTGGTTCGTGGAGGGCTGACGTCTTCGCTCCCCACGCCAAACTTCGATAAGTACTCACTAATACTGCACGTGCCGGGTTTCTGGATTGGAGGTGGAGGTTTTTCCTCCGTTGGAAACTAAAGACTGTTTTTTGCTGACTGTTTGCTGGGTGTGTGCTCACACCCACCCTTGATTGTTTCTGCTTCCTGCCAGCAGTACCAGATCAGACAGCCGGAGACGGTGACCACCTGGGGACTCGGGACTTGGCGGCTCCAGTATGCTCCAGGTTTGGTGGCGGTGGAAATCGTGTGGGTTCCGGCTCCTCTCTGGACGGACGTCTTCTATCCTCGAGCCTGCCCACACGTCACCTTTGTAGATTGACTACATACAAAATTCTGTAATCGTCTGTATTTCGTTGTGCACATTCACAACAGTAAAGTGTTCTATTTTCGGCTCATTCATTGTCCATTCATTTACGCCCCCTGTTGTGGGTCCGTGTCACTACACTTTCCCAACATGGTATGCGATATATAGGCCCAACACCATAGTAAGAGAAACATGCCCATATCATGATGCTTGCACCACCATGCTTCACTGTCTTCACTGTGAACTGTGGCTTGAATTCAGAGTTTGGGGGTCATCTCACAAACTGTCTGCGGCCCTTGGACCCAAAAAGAACAATTTTACTCTCATCAGTCCACAAAATATTCTTCCATTTCTCTTTAGGCCAGTTGATGTGTTCTTTGGCAAATTGTAACCTCTTCTGCACATATCTTTTATTTAACAGAGGGACTTTGCGGGGGATTCTTGCAAATAAATTAGCTTCACACAGGCATCTTCTAACTGTCACTCCAGAGTGTCTTTGATCACCCTGGAGCTGATCAATGGGTGAGCCTTTGCCATTCTGGTTATTCTTCTATCCATTTTGATGGTTGTTTTCCGTTTTCTTCCACGCGTCTGTTTTTTTGTCCATTTTAAAGCATTGGAGATCATTGTAGATGAACAGCCTATAATTTTTTGCACATGCGTATAAGTTTTCCCCTCTCCAATCAACTTTTTAACCAAACTAGGCTGTTCTTCTGAACAATGTCTTGAACGTCCCATTTTCCTCAGGTTTTCAAAGAGAAAAGCATGTTCAACAGGTGATGGCTTCATCCTTAAATAGGGGACACCTGATTCACACCTGTGTGTTCCACAAAATTGACAAGTTCACTGACTGAATGCCACACTACTATTATTGTGAACACCCCCTTTTCTACTTTTTTTTTTTTTTACTAATAGCCCAGTTTCATAGCCTTAAGAGTGTGCATATCATGAATGCTTGGTCTTGTTGGATTTGTGAGAATCTACTGGTACCTTGTTTCCCATGTAACAATAAGAAATATACGAGGGCTGTCCGTAAAGTATAGGTCCTTTTTATTTTTTTCAAAAACTATATGGATTTCATTCATATGTTTTTACGTCAGACATGCTTGAACCCTCGTGCGCATGCGTGAGTTTTTCCACGCCTGTCGGTGACGTCATTCGCCTGTGAGCACTCCTTGTGGGAGGAGTCGTCCAGCCCCTCGTCGGAATTCCTTTGTCTGAGAAGTTGCTGAGAGACTGGCGCTTTGTTTGATCAAAATTTTTTCTAAACC
The DNA here is from genome assembly GCF_902500255.1 of Thalassophryne amazonica. Classification (NCBI taxonomy): domain Eukaryota; kingdom Metazoa; phylum Chordata; class Actinopteri; order Batrachoidiformes; family Batrachoididae; genus Thalassophryne; species Thalassophryne amazonica. The sequence continues at coordinate 38,919,382 of NC_047122.1, forward strand.
TGTGAGACACATCGAAGTGGACATGGTTCGAAAAATTAAGCTGGTCTTCAGTGAAAATTTTAACAGCTGATGAGGTGATTTTGAGGTGATTCTGTCGCTTTAAGGACTTTTCACGGTGCGAGACGTCGCGCAGCACTCTCAGGCAGCGTCATCAGCCTGTTTCAAGCTTAAAACCTCCACATTTCAGGCTCTGTTGATCCAGGACGTCGTGAGAGAACAGAGAAGTTTCAGAAGAAGTCGGTTTCAGCATTTTATCCGGATATTCCACTGTTAAAGGAGATTTTTTTAATGAAAGACGTGCGGGCGGATTACAGCGTCGGCTCGCAGCCGCCGCGACGCTCCGTCACAGGAAAAACACCTCTGTTGGAAGCCTTGAGGACAAGTTGGAACATCTCCAGCTGATAAACAATTTCTCATATACTCACTCCACTGAAAGCCATCAAAAGCCAACTGGATTTTAACAAATGGTTATCAACACGGAGGTGCTTTTCCTGTGCCACCGCGCTGTGTCGGCTGCGTCCCGACGCGCGGACCCGTCCGCACGTCTTTCATTAAAAAAATCTCCTTTAACAGTGGAATATCCGGATAAAATGCTGAAACCGACTTCTTCTGAAATGTCTCTGTTCTCTCACGACGTCCTGGATCAATAGAGCCTGAAATGTGGAGGTTTTAAGCTTGAAACAGGCTGATGACGCTGCCTGAGAGCGCTGCACGACGTCTCGCACCGTGAAAAGTCCTTAAAGCGACAGAATCACCTCAAAATCTCTCATCAGCTGTTAAAATTTTCACTGAAAACCAGCTTAATTTTTCGAACCATGTCCACTTCGATGTGTCTCACAGGTTTAGAAAAGATTTTGATCAAACAAAGCGCCAGTCTCTCAGCAACTTCTCAGACAAAGGAATTCCGACGAGGGGCTGGACGACTCCTCCCACAAGGAGTGCTCACAGGCGAATGACGTCACCGACAGGCATGGAAAAACTCACGCATGCGCACGAGGGTTCAAGCATGTCTGACGTAAAAACATATGAATGAAATCCATATAGTTTTTGAAAAAATAAAAAGGACCTATACTTTACGGACAGCCCTCGTACTCAAAACCTGGATTAATCTTTTTAGTCACATAGCACTACTATTATTCTGAACACTACTGTATGTGCGTTACATATGTGGAGGACTCATGTTTGGTATGTTTGGGTGTGTACCTGGTCCCAGGTGATGTTACTCTCATGGTGTGCATGGATGCTTCTTTTCCTCCTCCTTTGTCCACTGTGATCATGACCAACATGTCCATCATCATGATGATCATACTCATACTGATCGATGGGACCCAGGTTGAGGCTCCTCATAAGACCCTCCAAGTCTATAGACCAAAAATACAAACTACACTTGAGCAAAGCACGCAAAGTGATGCAACTATTCTGTACATTAATAAAACAATATGGGGTAACACTGCATTAAGTAATGACCAAAGAAAATGTAATTTTTTTTTTTACTTCAATATGTAACAACATTCTGTAAAGATCCAGTGCATTTTGGAATAAACAGCCTGAACACAATATGTAATAAATTCCCCTACATTTGATCATAAATAATTATGTACTGCAAGTATGACAAAATGCAGTAGTTGGCAATTTTTGTGATGAAATTGTGATAATACAGTGCATTATGTAATAACCAACCAAAATGGATGTATTCATCTGTATATGTTAAAAACAGATGATATTAACAAACTGATGCACAGACTAAACTATTAAACATAATATGCTGTAAACTTCACAGACAGTGAATCAAGAAATCCAATTTTACACATCAGGGCCTTTGGTAATGTACAACAAAAAGTCAGACACAAAAATAACATTTTGTTTATTTATTTTAACAACATAATCACTACTGCTGTATGATTAATTGTATTAAAAATGCAATCTCGATTCTTGACAATGATTCTGATGCATCATTTCACCAACGACAGTAATATTACATACTGTCTTCAGATTATTACATAACGAAAGTGAAAATGTATTATTTTGTTGCAGTGTTATGTAAAGTGGTGTTATTACATATGATATATTACAACTACTTCATGGATATATGCACATGATTAAAAATCAAAAGTTATGCACTGGCCTGCATGGTAAATGGTAAATGGACTGCATTTATATAGCGCTTTTCCATCTGCATCAGACGCTCAAAGCGCTTTACAATAATGCCTCACATTCACCCCGATGTCAGGGTGCTGCCATACAAGGCATGTTACCTTTTGAGATGGTTGTGCAACCTGCCACTCTTTCTGAGTAAATCTCAATTTTGGTAATGAATTTTAAAGTGATTGTTGTTCTGCAGCTCTTATCTGTTCCAAGAGTTTGTGTCCATTTTTTCCTGTTTATGCAGGATTTTTACCCTCAGCTGTGAAATTTTCTGAGCCCAAACGCTTCATGATGTAATCCAGGAAGAAGCTCTCCTCAGGCAGTGACCGACCAACGAAACAGTCACCTCGCAAGCCGTGATAGAGGACACGCCCCAGAACAGCAGCCACTTCTGCTCTCTGGTCCACTGCTGCTACATTGACCTCTGTCATGATGGCGCTAGGTGTTACACAATTCTGTTAACCATGGTGAGAAAAACAGGGAACAATTATGGGTAAGAATATGTAGTTTATCCTTAATTCACTGCAATTGTACTTCAAGAACCGCATGCAGGATGTTATAGACTCTTGTCACATATGTAACTGAAGTCTAAACAAGCTGTTTCAAGAATAAATTTTGCAAGTTAGTTTCTGCATGCACAGGCATGCAATCTTGGGACTTTGATGACGTTTAACATGAAACATAAATTATATTTTACTGTAAAAAGTACACAAAATCAGTTTTTCACAATATGACTCCTTCAAGTTTTGTGACTGTTAATGTAGAGTACAGAGCAAAGCCTGTCTACTGCAAGATCACAGCAGACTCTAACAGTCTTAAATCATATAACATGTACTATAAGGGAATAGCAAAGTGAGGAATTTGATTCCTGCTGTATTGATTTGATTACCTGACTGTGCAGAGCCTCATAGTGATCACTGAGGTCTCCAAACACAATCTTTAATCCATGAACATCTATGTGCTTGTGCTCATGTTCCTGCTGCGACCTGTGGTCTTCATGGTGGTGGTCGTGATGAGTGATTTTATGGAGAAAGTGTTCTGTCTCTTCTCTCCACTTCCCATCCCTCACTGCATGACAGACCAGACTGGGTGAAGTGAGGAATAGGACACAGCCAGCAGCAAATGCACTGAATTCGGACACACTGACAGCGACATCTCCTGATCCGTTTCTGGTGGTTCCACTTTTGTGGACTTCAAGGATGGAAGGTTGGCTGATCAGCTGGTGAATGCCCTCTGTTAGATTACACTGACCATTCAGACAGCAGATCATTTGCACAAAGAGAAAAACAAGAGGTCATTGAACAAAATTAATTCCTCTACCAAAGCTGAGCAGTCTGGTTATATAACACCAAATGTAACAAATGTCCTGTACATTTTACTGTAATGGAGCTGAATGATGAGTGGAATTCTTAATACAATAAAGAAAAATTTATTATGCATACAAATGTATACACAATTATTCCTAGGCATGTTCCCTGTATAATACGGTGAGTTAATACAGTATAAGCTAGTTTATTAGAGGGTGACATTGCAACAGTAACAACAAGTAATTAAACTGTGTCTCAAATGAGGTTTATTATTTTATTGATCCTTTTTTAATCTTAACACTGTCAAAAAGATATTAGACACACCTTCCTGAATATATTTGATCTGTGCCTTTTACTCAGTGCATTACGTATGTTTAATTCCAGCAGAAATTTGTGCAGTATTTATTGTGTAGTCAGTGAACTTTTGTCACTTGGCAGCAGATAATAATTATCAGCCATGCACTGTTCATTTGTATAATATAGGTTACTGCTCTCACAGAAAGTTCAAAGATTGCACTGACAGCAGCCCTCATAAAGCTAATACACCAGGGCCAACAGGGAACCACCCCTGCTGGTAAAGTATTGTTAATCATTTTTATAATCACTACATCCATTTTCTAAACCCATCTATTCCAATTAAGGTTCAGGGGGGCTGGAAGATAACCCCAGTGGTCACTAGGCACTGGATTCAGAGTCCAGCACACTAACCATTACACTGCAAAATAACTTTTAGCGAAGAAAATTTATAACTTTTTAAAAAATGTTTTCATCAGTATTTTAGATTTTTAAAGCATGCCATGCACTGCTGTATGTGTAGTATTATAGCAGGGAATGGGGGAGATCTGTATCTTTGGTACTGACATTATAGCAGCTTAGTTTTTCAATCAAGTAATAATTTTGTCTGACTTGTTCTGGTTTTAAATAAAATAAACAAAGTAAAATACAGATTAATAAAATAAATACAATAATAAATAAAATAAAATATTACCAATACTTCTTCCAAAGAAGTATATTTTTCTAACTTTTAAAATAATGATGATGATAATAATAATAATTTTTCCAAACAGGTGTCAATTTTTCTGACTTCTCTTAATTTTTATATACATACTTATCTTACTGTCTAAATAATAATAATAATAATACTTATAAAATTGTCTTCTTGATTCTTATTTTTCCATTCCCTCACAAGTGCAGGTGCAGCTTGTTCATGGCTCACAATTATTTTTTTTAATACCAACTGGAGACTCAAATACGTATCTAATTACATACGTAAACAGTCAACAGGTGCTGTCAAATTTCATGCAAACAAACAAACAAACAAACAAATAAATAAAGTTAATATCACAAGAAGTACTGGACTAATGGTGCATTCAGGGACCGTCGGCATTTCCATCGTCATACATGGAAATATGGTGCTGCCCCATTTTAACTGTTTAAATTTAATGAAGAGCAGGGGCAGATATAGTGTGGGCTCTTGCAAAAAAAAAAAAAATAAAAAAAAAAAATAGATATATACATGTTTGGCATGTTCATAAGTAAAAAAAAAAGATACGCAGGAAAAATATAAACATAGCTAAGTCAGGTCATCTAAGTTAGTACCTGACTTTACTACATTTAAATACACATTTTTATTATGTTGAAACAAAGAAAATTATCCTCTTTTAGAAAAAACAGTCACAGAAAACAATTTAAAAAAGATTAGATAAAAAGAAACACAAAAAGAGCAGCGATATTGTAAACACAATAGATACATTTTTTTCCTGTTGTATTATTATGTTTTTAGCCAAGACATAGCTAAGGATTTGGCGCTGCAAGATCCGCCACTTCCTCACTTCCTTCTGCTCGCAGCTCATCTGGCTGTGGATTGTCTAATGAAATTTACCTTTTCACACGACACTTCGCCGCACTGCACACGGTTCTCCAGCATATTAAAGAGGGACCGAAGCGCCTCTCCGGTCAGATGCTGCTCTCCGAGCGACACAAGCGCAACCACATCCCTGTAGGCTGTCTCCACCGCGGGCGACCACGCAACAAAACCGAACGAACCCCAAGCAGCAACCTGACTGAGCACGAGGAGGACGGAGAAAATCATTTTCTTAACACACAGTAAAGGAAAAGTGCTGTAATTAAAAAATAAGATTAAATAAACTCAGTAAAAACCACAGCTAAACGGGAGGCAGAGTGAGACAGTACCACAGTAATTCCACAGATACTTTGTGGTGTACAGACTTCAGCACGCGCATTTTATTAACCGAGTGCGGACCGAATTCTGAATTGTGATTGGCTCAGACGTGGCTCGTGCCATAGCGGTATACCTGTGTATTAAAGGGGTCATATTAGGCATTTTCCTTCAACACACACACGCACACATACTCACACATGAACAGGGTTTCTCCAATCACAGCCACAGAACACTATAAAGCTGCGGCCACATTAGCTACATGTTGCTGACAAGCGGTTGGCTTTGCGATTTGATGGGGGTTCCCGAGGAGTGTATGCTAACTAGAGTCAGGTGATACCGGGAATTTTGGGATTGATCCGATACCAAGTAAATACAGGTCCAGTATCGCTGATATCGATACCGATGCTTTTTCGTATTTAAGCTTCATGGATCCAAAGGATCCTAAAGTCCTAGGATAGAATTTCGCCAAACATTGTACGTGACAAAAAAATACTTTATTATCACAATCAACATTTTTGTTTAAAAAATTAACACTCAACACAACTTAAAACAAAATCTCCTGAGGTAGAGGGCTGACAAACCACAATACAATGGTGCACTGCTCCGTGTTGTGTGACACAGCGCAGCGCTGCTCTTACAGAGAGTAGACTTTGATGAATCTGCGTGCGCAGCAGTCAGTGCGTGTGGGAGAGAAAAAAGCTTGAGTATCGATCTTTTTACACAAGGATCGTTCAATATCAATACCAGTGTTGGTATCGATATTATCGATATTAGGATCGATCCGCCCACCTCTAATGCTAACATCTCCATAAAATGCCTTGTAAATCATTTTAGAGGTGTTATCTGGTGACAAAAACATAATTTTTAGATTATAGAAGTATTGATTTCTTGCCAACTTTTACAAAATATATGAGAAACATCTGAGAGTTATTCTTAGTAGGACGATAGCGGCACACATAAAGGCAGCAGCTCTGTGCTTTCACTTTCAGTGCTTACTTTGTTTTATTGTTATGTACATCGTAATCGTCTTAGCAACTTTCTGTTGAGCTAACACCACCTACAGTCGACACAATCTTTTAAAAATTGGAGATTAGCGCAAGAGGAGTATTACAGTGGAGTCTTCTCGTTCATACAACATCCCTGTACACATAACAAGAGACCCTGGCTCTCTGTAGATCACCATCCCAAGGAGAAGGAAGCAGAGGCAGAGGAGGGAGTGCCTGGAGAAGCGGGGATGCAGGGCCGGTGACAGTGGCGGCGCCAAGGATTGGGTCTAAGGGCTGGGTCGGTCGGGCTGGGGTGTGAAGCGGGGCTGGGCTCGCACCGCGGCTGGGGGAGCAGTCGTCCCATCGCTCTCCCCCTTCCCTCAACCTCCCGAGCCCCCGAACCCAAAGGCGCGGGCCATGCAGGCCCACCTCGCAGTGTGGCTTCTCCCGCCTCCGCGTGGGGGCAGGCTCTTCGCGGGGCGGTGCCTGGCACCACTCTGGAGGGCGGGGGCTGGGGGGACCCGGTGGCGGGAGGGGGGGGACGGGCACGGCGGCGGCAACTCTGGTCGCGCGCCGGGCCCTTCTTGCGGATCTCCCCAGTTACGGTGCCCCCCCCCCCAATAATTCTGCCAATAATGTGAATAGCGACTGATATATTTGTGGATCTCAACTGCAGTTTTGCGCTGAGAATGTCTCAATATTGCGTAACTGAACAAAGTGATGAATGTGTGTGTTCGGTGTTTGGTGATACAAATAAAAATAAAAATAAAAAACCCACACACGTTACAAATCAGAAATTTGTGTTTGTGGATCACAAAGCACGTGTACAAATCAAAGGATATTTGTAAATCACCCTCTGTGCATTTGCAAGTATTAATGAGACAAATTTACCTCCATACTCCAAAAATTTAGGTTTCCTAAATAGTTATTATGGCCACTCTTAAAACTTCACTTATCTTTATTTCTACCTATGTGCAAGTTTACTGACCTTGCAATCATTCTAAGTGATGTGTGTGTGTGTGCATTGATACCACATTTTAGAGAAGCACGGGTGACTAAAACATATACCTTGGTATTTATAAAGCAATTTACTATATATTGTTCATTTCGACATTTTGTGGAGCCTCTCCAACTTTTATCCCAGCCCCCCCCCCCCCCCCCCCCCCAAAAAAAAAAAAATTTCCTGATGCTGCCACTGGCCGGCAGGCTAGTGAGGCTACAGAAGCAGCCACACAAAACTCCGCATCCCAGCTTCTCCCTCGCCAACTTAATATCCCTCTCTAATAAAATGGATGAATTGAGGCTACTTGCAGCTTTGGATAACCTCACCATAGACTGCTGTGTCCTACTCTTATGGAAACTTGGCTACACGCATCCATCCCAGACTCGGCTATCAAATTAGCATGCTATTCAATGCGGCACCTTGACAGGACCGGTGACTCCAGTAAGAACAAAGGATGGTTATGGGTATGTTGTTGGCAGTTTCCTCGCTTGCGAGGATAATGGGAAGGCCTTTTTTTTTTTTTTTTTTTTTTTTTTTAGTTTATTTTCTACAAGCCCTCTGGTGGCTGAAAAGTCCGATGCGGGATGCACAAGACCTGTTACACTTGGGGCAAATGAACACTTGAGTAGGCTGGGCTTGTGCTGCTGTCCGCTCTTTCTGTCTTTGATGCTTCTGGCGTGAGGCTTCACTTCTTTCTGCCTCAAACTTCAGGCTTGCGGATTTGATGCTGGAATGCCAGCTGAGTCTATCTGTAGCTAGATGCTGCCATGACTGATGCTGAATGCCTGCAAGGGAGAGCTGTTTCTTCAGCTGATCCTTGGTTTCGTCTCCCTTCCTTGAGCTCGCCAAAGAGAATTAATTTCGGCATGCATGTATCATCCATCCTGGCTACGTGACCTGCCCATCGAAGCTGTTGTTTGAGTATAATAGACTCCATGCTGGGCAATTTGGCTCTGGTAAGGATGTCCTCATTTGAGACGTAGTCCTGCCACTTGATCCCGAAGATGTTTTGGAGACAACGCTGATGAAAGCGTTCCAGTAATCTGATCTGCTGGCGATACAGAACCCAGGTTTCAGCTCCATACAGGAGGGTAGGGACCACAATGGCTCTGTAGACCTGCACTTTTGTGGAAAGGCGCAGTGCATGATTCTGCCAGACTTTCTTTGAGAGTCAACCAAAAGAACTGCTGGCCTTGGCAAGGCGACTGTCTAGGTCCTTGGCAACAGATGCGTCATTTGAGATAACACTACCGAGATACGTGAAGTGCTCTACTGCATTCAGGCTGGTACCCTCGATGTTGATTTGGGGTGGGGTATATGCTGTATGGGGGACCGGTTGATATAGCACTTCTGTCTTTCTCAGGCTGATGGTGAGGCCGAAGGCACTTGCTGCTTCAGCAAAACAGTTGACAATGTGCTGCAAGGCTTGCTCCGTATGGGCGACGAGGGCGCAGTCATCTGCGAAGAGCAGCTCCATGATTAGCTGTTCTGTGATCTTAGTGTGGGACAGAAGGTGCCGCAAGTTAAACAGACCTCCGTCAGTTCTGAAGCGGATATAGATGCCGTCTGTCAAGTCTTCTTTGGCCTCACAAAGCATCATGCTGAAGAAGATGGAGAACAGAGTGGGCGCGAGGATGCAACCTTGTTTGACGCTATTTGAGATGGGGAAGCTGCCGGACAGAGTCCCATTGTACTTCACTTGTCCCATCTGGCCTTCATGCAGCTGGCGGATGATGGTGAGGAGCTTTGGAGGGCAGCCAAGGCGTGCAAGAATCTTCCACAAACCCTCACGACTGACCATGTCAAAAGCCTTGGTTAGGTCTATGAAGGCTGCATAAAGGGCCATGTTCTGTTCTCTGCACTTCTCCTGGATCTGTCTCAGGACGAAGATCATGTCAGTGGTTCCCCTGTTGGCCCGAAATCCGCACTGACTCTCGGGAGTATTTTCATGCGCTATGGTAGGGGTAAGCCTGTTGAGCAGCACTTGAGCCAAAATCTTGTGGAACCATGGTCCTGTGGAACCATTTCCTTTTCCCAGCAACTGGAGAAGAGAATCTGAAGCTTGTTGAGGACTGCCTCACCTCCATTTTGGTACACTTCTGCTGGGATGCCATCTATGCCAGGAGACTTCCCTGGATTCAGCTGCGTGGTGGCTTTTCGGATCTCTTCAAGTGTTGGGAGTCATCAAGTTCCCATTTCACCTTCACTTGGGGAATCTTCTCGATTGATGACTCTTGCACAGTGCGCTTGTCACTGAAGAGGTTTTCAAAGTGTTCTGACCAACACTGCATAATGGTTTCCTTGTCCGTCAGAAGGGTGGAGCCGTCTGAGGAGCGCAGGGGTGCTTGCACTTGATGTGCTGGCCCATGGATGGTCTTAAGGGCTTCATAAAAGGAGTGCATGTCTCCGGCATCGGCATGTTGTTGTGTCTTCTCCGCAAAAGCTAGCCACCAGTCATTCTGCAGTATACAGAGCTTGCTTTGCAGTGTGGAGCAGGCATTTCTGTAAGCTGTCTTGGCAGAGTGGTCATCAGGTTTAGCTAAAAGAGTCTTGTGGCATGCACGTTTCTTTTCTAGTAGTTCCTGGATCTGTGCATCAGACTCATCAAACCAGTCTTTATTTTTCCTGGCTGAGAAGCCCACTACTTCTGCTGCCGTCTCCTGAAGGATGGTCTTTAATCTCATCCATTGTTGTTCAGGGTTGTCAGGCAGGCCTTCTTTTCCACCCAGTCTCTCCTCTAGTTTGGCCTGGAACTCCATTTTTGTGTCTATGTCTTGCAGCTTGTGGAATTGTAGCTTCTTAAACTGTGGGCCTTTCTTCTTAGGAGGGGGCTTGAAAGTGAAAGCAATCTTGGAACGGACCAAGCGATGATCCGTATAGCAATCCGCGCTAGGCATCACCCTGGTATGTAGTACGTTTCTTCTATCATGCTGTCGCATCAGAATGTAGTCCAGAAGGTGCCAGTGTTTGGAGCGTGGGTGTGTCCAGGTTGCTTTGAATCTCTCTTTCTGTTGGAACAGGCTGTTGGTGATCGTCAAGTCAGAACTCCAGCAGCAGGCGGCCATTGTCGTTACAGTTGCCTATGCCATGTTTCCCTAGCACGTCCTTCCATACATCAGAGTCGCGGCCCACTCTGGCGTTGAAATCTCCCATGATGAGGAGCTTGTCCTGGGTGTCGACGTGCTGTAGAAGGTTGTGCAGATCGCTATAGAAAGCCTCCTTAACTCCGATGTCGGCCTGCATGGTTGGGGCATACACAATAACAATAGTGGCAAAATCCTTGTTGTTGATGGGGAGCCGGAGTGACATGAGTCGGTCAGAATGTCCAACTGGCAAACTGTGTAACCTATGTGCTATGGCGCTCTTAATCATGAACCCGACCCCTGAGAATCGCCGATCTTCTTTAGCCTTCCCTGACCAGAACAGTGTGTAGCCTGTGCCTTCCTCTGCAAAGCACACCTCGCTGAGTGCAGCAATGTCTATGTCAAGCCTTGCTAGCTCTTTGGCGACTAAGGCTGAGCGTCTTTGAGGACGATCGCTATTGTCTAAGTCCATCATTGTGCGTACATTCCAGCACGTAATTTTCAGGTTCTTTGTTTTTCTTTTCACACCGCGTGTAGTGATGCCCGTTGGCAGCGGTGAGCCAACCGGGTCTAGTGAGACAAGCCATTTTTAGACCACCTTTTCTAGGTCTGTCTCCATGTGGAGCAAGCAGGGCTATCCCTAAACAGGGCTGCTTGATCACCCAGGGCCCTGCCGGATGATGCTGTTGTCTTGGGTCAGCAATCAAACGACCATAGCTCCTGAGCCGCCTGCATGCAGGATCGAGACTGCAGCTCCCAGTGCCATCATGCACCTGCTGTTTTCGCCTCTTCCCATTGCTGCAGGGCTTTCCTTCCCGCCTGCGCTCATTGCTTAAAGTGGGGATCAGCTCCCGCACACCAATTCCACTCTTTAGGCAAGGTGGCACTCCACAGTGGCACAGACAAGCTGAGACGGCTGTGGCGACCACCAGGCTGTAGGTGTTACATCAGAGTGACCTTCTCCTAGCCTCTGGCTAAAGAACCTTCCTCGGAGGCACGGGGGCAGTAACCCAGGCTGGGGGTTTAACATCAGGGTTTTTCTTCCCCTAGGTGGACCGCCTTAACAGGGCTAATGAGTCCCATCTACCCACTGTTATAACCCAGTCAGCTGGGAGGCTCGTGATGGCGGGAGCGCCTAGATCCCGTATAGGTCATGGACCTACCACTGCCATAATGTTATGGGTTATGGGTATGTACATCCACACAACTGGTGTATGTCAGGATTTGCCCCTGCTCGGGTCTAGATGATTATTTCTGTCAGTCTCTCTTCATTGATTTATTTTTGTCTGTTTTTTGATCAACTGTTTATTTTCCTTTTGTCACAGGTTTTAGTTTCTGTTCCTCACTATAGCCACATGTTGCGTGCCATTCTTGTTTCGTTCAGTTTTGATCCACTGTTTTTGATTGTTTCATGATTGCTTTTGCCCATATAGAAAAGTTTTATTGAAAAGTGTATAAATTTCATATGTTTTAACTGATTTATATGTTGATCCTGTATGGTGTAAAATCTCCCTATACAAACTTTACAAATTTTATGTATTTTTAAAATAACATGTGTCATATTTGGCAAATATTACATATATGACACGTATGTTGTATATATAAAAGTCTATTGCCCCCTTTATAGAGTATCAAATTTCTACGAGATTTGTGTTGTGAAATTGTAGTGACACGGACCCACAACAGGGGGCGCAAATGAACGGCCAATAGATGAGCCAAAAAGTAACAATTTAATGTTGTGAAATGTGCACAACGAATATACAGACAATCTCAGAATATAATTACAGTCAATCCACAAAGGTGACGTGTGGGCAGGCTCGAGGATAGAAGACGTCCGTCCTGAGAAGAGCCGGAACCACACGATTTCCGCCACCACAGAACCTGGTGAATACTGGAGCCGCCAAGTCCCGAATTCCCAGGTGATCACCGTCCCCGACTGTCGGATCTGGTACTGCTGGCGAGAACAAAGACAGTCAAGTGTGGGTGTGTGTACACCCAGTAACAACAGCGGTGGGAATGCCACCTCCACCTCTCACTCAATAACTTGCAGAGTACTGAAGATTCCTCAGGGAAAAGAGTGCCTTCTAGCGCTCTCTCAGCTTCCACTGACAGCGGTACCGGTACTCCTGCAAACACTCACAATATACAAACAATATTGTAAAATGGCTGAGGATATTACCTCCAATGAAGTATGATATCTCGGCAACGAGGTGGAGATGACGTCTGGTCTTTATGGAGTGAGATGATGTTGAGTAGATGGGTGACAGCTGTCAAGAGGTAATGAGTGACAGCTGTCACCCCCGGCTGTGTCCATGGTGGCAGCGCCCTCTCATGCCTGAAGCCCGCACTTCAGGCAGGGCGCCCACTGGTGGTGGGCCAGCAGTACCACCTCTTCTGGCGGCCCACACACAACAATTTGTGCATTCTCAAACTTGTGAAAATATATCTTTAAAGAGGCCACTGATTCAGATCAATGACATAGAGCATTGCAGCAGGGTCTATTATAACACTGGCCAATATGAATCTAAACTACTGTAAAACCACTTTAGAGTGCTTTTTTCACATTTTTTGAATTCTGCGGCTTAAACAACCAAAATACACACATTGATGCATTGATTGGCAGAGTAAAAGACACGTTAGTAAATATAAATTCCTACCTGTTAGTTTCAGTGAAATTCATCTGAAGAAATAAAGTGTCCCTTTTTTTTTTATCCAAAACAGTGTCTAAACAGTGAAGAAAAGTCCCTCTGTACACACAGCTGCGCCATGAGAGCTCCTCTACCCATCGAGTCTTGGCGATTAAATTATTCCGTCAGCCACAAAGAAATAAAATAAAATAATGTTAAAATTAGTCAGTTTTGTTTGGGTCGAGCGGACGGTAACAGTGTAACATCTGAAGTGAACCTGAACTATACTACCCACAATGCTCCCTGCGTTGACTGGCCAATCACACACTTGCGCTTAACGGTGATGTCATCAGCAAGCGACAGGCAGCCAGTCTGCCACAAATACACAATAGACGGACTAAAATGTTTGATTTTAGGGTTTACAAATGTTTTTGACCGTTAAACTTTATTCACTTTACCAGGAAAAAAATGTTATTGACTGAAAGTTATCGGAACTAAATTTATCGGAAGATAATTGGTCCGTTGATGGTTTTACAACTTATCTGAAAAGCTAATCCGCTAGCAAAAACATTAGCTTTGATAATTATCTGTTATCGGATTAGTTGAACTGTGCCCACCACTGTCCAGTTGGCCATTAAAGCTTCACCACAATGGATATTTCCTGCATGATTCATATGTTTGCTTTGGATGTTGGTTTTGTTTTGTTCAAGTATAAAAAATGTTTGTAGAGTTTTGTATTGAAATAAAAAAATATTATTATAGTATTTTTATTTTAATTGTATGTTTTAGTTGAATGTTATATGGACACAGAATCTTATACAAAAAATAGTAATCTTATATTAAACTTATGAATATGTAAGAAATATAAAAATTGTATAGATACTTACATTTAAAATTAATATCTTGTATACGAGGTCTGTCCAAAAAGTATCGTACCTTTTATTTTTTCCTCCGCACGCTTTTCATTACAAAATCTCCTGTAACAGTGGAATGTGCCACAAAAGTGCTATGTCCAGCTCTGTTGCCATTTCTGTGGTAGTCACATGATGTCCCAGATCAACGCAGCGTTCAGTTTAGAAATGATCTGGTCGATCCAGCCTGTCGAATGGCCGCTCGGCGCGCCGCGCACCCTCCGCCGCTGTGTGCCGTCTTTAAAAAGGTTTTAACAGTCCATAATCCGCGTGACGTCGACAGAATCTTCACCGATATCCAACTGAATCTATCGAATGGTTTCAAACTGCCTGTCTCTAACAGTTTCTGAAAAAAATTTCATGGAGCAAAGCGGCAGTCTCTCAGCAAGTTCTCAGACAAAAGAAGTCCGACAAGGGGGGGGGTAGACCAGTGCTCACTCAAAGCCTGCCCACAAGTGAATGACGCAACCGACAGGCGTGGAAAAACTCACGCATGCGCACGAAGGTTCACACGTGATTCAAATCCATATAGTTTTTGAAAAAAAATAAAAAGGTACGATACTTTTTGGACAGACCTTGTATTATTTGTGTTTTTTGTATGCACTTTCACATGTTCATATAAGATTTTTATACTTTTTATATAGAATTATTTACTAGTACAATATATCTAAAATGCTAAATTGCATATATAAAGCATATAGTATTCATAAGAGTCTGAAAATCCATTGTATGATTTATGTGTTCTTTCTGGTATGAAAGAGGCCATAATCAGTTGGATATTTTACATAATATACAGTAGTCTTATAAAGACAATACGGCTTAATTTATATAAGAAAGACATGATGCTTGCCATATATAAACCATACAGTTTTTTCCATATGGATGTCGCTTTGTCAGGTTTAGTCCTTGGTTGTAATATTTGTGTTTTATACTCTTGCCACATATCAGTTCCATTCTAGTTTCAGCTTTTGATTTTCTTGTTGCTTTCTCTTCAGTCATTTCCATTTGTTGTCTAGTCTGATTTTTTTTCATGTTGAGGTTCAATGCAGCCTTTGGTTTTTAGTTCTTCTCTGTCTGGATATTTTAGTATTGTTAGTTTATGGTTTTTAGTCATGTCCATACTGTCACTGCACTCCCTTGTCTGTCCCTTCTCATCTTTGTTCTCTTGTATTCAAGTCCGGTTTCATTTGTATCACTGTCTCCCTACTGATCACTGCACTCTCTTGTTCTTCACCTGTAATTCCTCATCTCTGTTGGCCATGCCCCGTTTTGTTTGTCATCTCCTCGCCAACTTGTCACTGCACTCTCTTGCCTCACACAAAAAGGGGAAATTTCACACTTTTATAGTTATCTTTACAATGAAAGTGTGTTAAGAAATTTGTTCTAGTAGTCTATGATGACTTTTTCACCTTTTTTCAGCATCATTATATGCAAATATTGCCGTTTTGTGCTTGTCCCACACCCAGACTTTTGATCTTCAATGATAACATCCATCAATTCAAAAAAAGATACAAAGAAATGGTTCTGTTGAAATACATGAATGAGGAGAGAGGTGCGTGATCATCACGTCTTTTTAATTTATTTCTAGTTAATTTACCTTTGCTTTTTTGCCTTGTCAGCAATAAAAGGAGTCTCGCTAGGACACACAAACTTTCATAAAATACCTGGAATAATCCTGTACATCAATTTAATTATATATATCATAGCCATAATTGTAAACTATATTATAAAAAAAATGATAATAATGATAATAAAATCTTACTATATGTTTGTTAATATAATAGATGTTAACATATTTGCATAATACCTGTTATTTTCGGTTTTGTAACCATGGTCAAAAGTATAATTTTTATACATCATGATCCTGTAGTTGAAATGCTAGCCAAATAGAAGTATGGTGATGATGGTAATAACTTAGAGAGAGGGGGAAACATGTATATGTATGTATGTATATATGTATGCGTATATATATGTGTATGCGTGTGTGTATGTATGTTTGTATGTACGTATATATATATATATGTGTATGTATAATATGTATGTATATGTGGGTGTGTATGTATGTATATATACATATATGTATATTTATGTTTACATTTATATAAATATGTACATATGTAAGTTTATTGATACATAAAAAGACTTTTCCTTTTCTTTCCTCCTTGTTTCCCCCTCTTACATCACTTACATCATTATCACCAGATCAGGGTCGGCAAGTGGGGTCTGTTGCTCAAAGGTCTCCCCCTTCTGCCAGCAGACTCCAAAACCTTGTCTTTTAATGCAGAGCCTAGGACATTCAGCAAAGGGTGGACCTGTGTCAGGGGGCGACCCCTCTCTGGCAGCAGGTTTACAAAATACTTTGCATCTTTTAATGCACCACACACATGACAAATGGGGAAGGAGGGGAAGGGGAAAAAAAAAGAAAGAAAATATTGATAATAATAATGATAATGATAAATTAATAAAAAAGTTAAGGTAATTAAATTAATGAATAAATGAATGTAGCATAATTGTATATATGTATGTGTATTATGTGTATACATGTGTGTATAGGTGATGTATGTGTGTATTTTGTGTATGTATGTTCGCATGTATGATGTATATATATATATATATATATAGAGAGAGAGAGAGAGAGAGAGAGAGAGAGAGAGACAGAATTACCATCGACACACACAAGAATAGTCCTTTTAAATAGTAATTTTCTGAGTAAATGTGGGGAATTTATTGACATATGAAAATGGCTTAAGGAATGACACCAGCAATATCAATAGCAATAAAAAAAAAACGGTAGTAATAATAATAATAATAGAAAAAAAAATTTTTTTTGATTGACAATAATTATTGTCATTATTACTGTCTATTATGGTGGGAATTGTTTTATCATCATTATTATTATTATTATTGTTATAGATACTCATCACTAATATATGATATCAATTACATAGTAATAAAAAGGGAATATTGGTCACACTCGGTAGTCGTAATAACGTATGGGTATTTGGGGGTGGGATTAAATAAGTTCGTCTTCATCCCACCCCTTTTCGGGTTAAGTGCGCGGGTATGTATGCGTGTATGTTTGTATCTCCTGTTCTTTTCAACCCAATGTGGGTAAATGTAGATGTCAAAGAAATGCTTATTTTGTAAAACTCAAAATAAATGATCAATCAGTCAATATGTATGTATATGTACGTGTATATGTGTGTGTATATATGTATATGCATATATGTAGTATGTATGTGTATATATGTATATGTGTGCGTGTATATATATGTGTATATGTGTAGGGGTATGTATATGTATGTGTAGGTATAAATGTATGTATGTGTATATATATGTAGTGTATATTCATTTATGTGTTAGTGGGTATGTATATAGGTATATATGTGAGTGTGTGTATATGTATATAATGTGTGTATATGTATGTACGTATACAGGTATATATGCACGGCCCAAGCAGAGGGTCACACCCTAGAGCCTAGTCTGCTTGAGGTTTCTTCCTAAGAGGGAGTTTTTCCTCACCACAGTTGCCTAGTGCTTGCTCTGGGGGTCGGCAGGGTTAATATGGAGTGACTTGGGCCAAGTTTGCTGTGATTTGGCGCTTTATACATAACATACTTATACATGAATTGAAATGTAATTGAATATTGAAGTGTATGTCTGTGTTGATATGTAGTGTGTTGTGAATTTGTGTATATGTTGTTATGACTGTTATAATTGTTGGACTCATTCTAGCAGGGGTGGGCGTTGATAAGCTTTGCTTCTGCCCACACCCTTTCGGACTCACAGGCTTGTTTATATAACATTCATATTATTGGTATGTTTCTGTTCTTTCGGATTTGTGTGTGTGCTGAATAAATCCATTCATTCATTCATTCATTCATAAAAATGAATGGTAAAGAAACGTTTTTTCTAATGTTTTAAAATATCTCTGAATAAAATATCAGTAAAATAATCAAAACATAATTGGGGTATTCAATGTCATACAACTGTTGTGATTTTTTTAAACAAAATGTAGTTGTCCCACACTATTGCCGTAATTTCCACCACAACACTGTAATGTCCCTTTAAACAGTTTGTATGAAAGATTGTTTGGGTAGTTTCTATGGAGATAAACAGTGACATCAGAGCACATGTATATAGCGCCAATTCACAACAAACAGTTGCCCCAAGGCGCTTTACATTGTAAGGCAATGGTGTGGTGGAAATTACATTTACAAGGCCAATAGTGCCCGTAGTTAAAGAATCATCCATTAATGATATATGTTTGGTTTCTAAGTATGTAAGTTGTATTTTATTTGCGGACGATACGACTGTGTTTTGTAGTGGGGATCATCTGGATGGCTCCTGGACAAGATGGAGAACGAATTACATAAATCTAAAAAATGGTTTGATTTAAACAAATTATCACTCCATTTTGGTAAAACTAAGTGTATTATATTTGGGAATAAGTCCAGGAATTTAAGCAAAAAACTATTACTACATGATATTGAAATTGTAACAGATACAAAATTTCTTGGTGTTCATATTGATGATAGATTAAGCTGGAAAACACATATTAACTATGTTAAAACTAAAATGTCAAAAGCCATTGCAATTCTGCACAAAGCCCAGGACTTCCTCACCCAACATGCATTGACCACTTTATATCATGCATTACTTGTTCCATATATGACATATTGTGTCGAGGTTTGGGGAAATACATACAGAACTAATACTAAACCAGTTTTTCTGTTGCAAAAGAAAGCTATAAGAATTATCAGTAATAAACCATATCGAGAGCCAACAAATTTGTTATTTGCTTGTCTGCAAATTTTAAAATTCCGGGACCTGGTTGATTGTAGTACAATATAGATTATGTATAAAGTTAAAAATAAGCTTTTGCCTCTACATGTCCAGAATCTGTTTAAAATGAGAGACTCCAGCTACAGTTTGAGAAGAACATTATTATTTGAGAAACTGAAGATCCGAACTACTGTTAAAAGTCATTGTGTTTCTGTCAGGTGTGTTAATATTTGCAATAATTGTCCTGATAATATTAAAATACTTGGTACACTGGTTGATTTTAAAAGGCTTTCCACAAAGAATATATTTACATGTTATAGGTTGAAGGATTAGGTTTACCATTTTGTCACTGTTCACTCTTACTTGTTTGGTTGTGTTTTGAAATTTTGTGATTAAGTTAAATTGTTTATATAATTGTTTTTTTTCTTTTCTCTCTTTTCTTGTACAGCTATTATGATCATATGTGTAGGTGTGTAATATATATATATATATATATATATATATATATATATATATATATATATATATATATATATATATATACGAGGTCTATTAGAAAAGTATCCGACCTTATTTTTTTCAAAAACTATAGGGATTTGAATCACGTGTGATTACATCAGACATGCTTGAACCCTCGTGGGCATGCAAGAGTTTTTTCACGCCTGTCGGTTACGTCATTCGCCTGTGGGCAGTCTTTGAGTGAGGAGTGGCCCACCCTCTCGTCGTTTTTTCATTGTTTAGGAATGGCTCAGAGACTGCTGCTTTGTTTGATAAAAATTTTTTCAAAAACTGTAAGGCACAACTGAGTGGACACCATTCGATAAATTCAGCTGGTTTTCGGTGAAAATTTTAACGGCTGATGAGAGATTTTGGTCTGTTAGTGTCGCTTTAAGGACGGCCCATGGCGCCTGACGGCGATCTGCGCTTCAAGGCGGCGGCGTCTCACTGTTTCAAGCTGAAAACTTCCACATTTCAGGCTCTGTTGACCCAGGTCATCATCAGAGAACAGAGAAGTTTCATAAGAGGTCGGCATGAGGAGTTTATTCGGACATTCCACTGTTAAAGGAGATTTTGTAATGAAAGAACGTGCGGGCAGATTCGCATGTCGGGCCGGACCCGACCGCGGGGGGTTGCGACAGGAAAAACACCTCCATTGGAAACCTTAACGGACAAGTTGGAACATGCCCAGCTGTTAAACAATTTCTCAGATACTCACTTGTTGAAAGCCATCAAAAGCCGCCTGAATTTTACAAATGGTTTTCAACACGGAGGTGTTTTTCCTGTCGTGGCGCAGACGGATTTGCGTCGTCGTCACGGAACCGACTCGGCGAATTTGCCCGCACGTTCTTTCATTACAAAATCTCCTTTAACAGTGGAATGTCCGCATAAACTCCTCATGCCGACTTCTTCTGAAACTTCTCTGTTCTCTGACGATGTCCTGGGTGAACGGAACCTTAAATTAGGATGTTTTCAGCTCGAAACAGCCAGACGGACGCCACCTCCGACTGTGCCGCGCTGATCCGCTTTGTGAGCTGTCCTTAAAGCGAAAGAAACTCCACAATCTCTCATCAGCTGTTAAACTTTTCACTGAAAACCAGCTGAATTTCTCGAGTAGTGTCCACTCGGATATCCCTCACAGGTCCTGAAAAAATTTTGATAAAGCAACGTGCGCCGTCTCCAGCAGTGTCTCACACAAAGGATTTCAGCCGTGAGGGCTGGACCAGTGCTCACTCAAAGCCTGCCCACAGGCGAATGACGTCACCGACACGCGTGAAAAAACTCACGCATGCGAACGAGGGTTCAAGCATGTCTGGTATAATCGCACGTGATTCAAATCCATATAGTTTTTTTTTTTATAAAACTGCCGGTTAGTTTTCTAATAGACCTCATACATATACATTCTTTATTTTTAATGGTATAAGGGGAGGGTGCTTATAAGCTTTGCTTCTGCCTTCACCCTTTCGACCACACAGGTTTTTCGTACATTGTTTCTTTTATGTTTTGTTATTGCCTTTGTTGTTGCTCAGCTGTGTGCCGGATAAATAAATAAATTCAATTCAATATGTTGGGGAAGACTATTGGAAGTATAATCTTCCAGCAAATTTGAAATTTGTTGGACTTTTGTAGGATTTATTATAGGTTTTATGGGTTCTGTGTTTTTGGTCACCCTGTACACCTTGTTAATGCCAATTTAAATATGTAAAAAGATTAAGATTTGTGTTATTATTGGTTACTAATAATAACCCACTAAGATATTTTGTAAAATGATGTGATAATCCTGCTTCATGGAATGTGTCTGATGTTTTATGTATTGACTTGTGATTGTCGGTCGTGCAGTGTAAAAGAATGACAAACTGATGTTTGCTGTATTGATTTGATTACCTCAGAGCGTCATGGTGATGAATCAGCTCTTGAAGCAGAATCTCTAATCCATGAATGTGCATGTGGTCATGCTCATGGTGCGGCATGTGGTCTTCATGGTGATAATGATGATGATGATGATGTGTGATTGTATGAAGAAAATTTTCCATCTCCTCTTCCAACCTCCCATCCCTCAGTGCACTACAGACCAGGTCGGGTGAAATGAGGAACAAGAGACAGCCAGCCAAGACATCCTCTGATCCCAGTTTTTATTGTTCTGAAGTTACATTTTTGTGATCTTCATGGATGGAATGATGTCTGATCATCTGGTGAAAGACCTCTGTCAGATTACACTGACCATTCAGAAAGCACATCATCTAAACAAAGAGAAAAACAAGAATTAATTTAATAAAAGGCTAATTCATGCTGTAGGATCAACAACATTATGGCATTTGTCTTGTCTACCTTTCATTTTTTTGAATGAATCAGTTTTTTAAAATTATTTCCAAAATAAGACAAGAAATTATACCTTACTGATGTAATAGCAGATGAACTACTGTCTTAGCATGTGGGACAACGGGGTGTGGATTATCCTGAAAGAGCATCGCTCATTCATTTTGAAATCATTTTTGGCCAAATATTCACAGTACAGCATGTTAATTCTCCTGAAAAATTAAGATTATGCCTCACTTTTAAGTAAAATTGAATTAATAAAATGTCTACTTTTTTCTGCTTCATGTTCAAGTGCATGTGACTTCATTTATGGTTCAAATTGCATCTTTTGTTCAAGCAGTAGTGGATTCAAACATGTACCTAACAACATACATACTATCCTGTACAAAATCTGGTATTTGTTTATTTTTACATAACTATTTTCATACATGGTAATGTATTACAGAGGAGTTATGAATTAATATGGATTTAAATTGTGTTTCAGAAAATTAAGTCGATTTTGTTAAAAATGTTTCTCCACTCTAATGTGTGAGAAGCTCAGGAAGACGGGTGCATGGTGTCTTCGAAAATTAGACTTTTAACACAAGAAATTTTTATAGTTTAGCTGCTGACAAAACTTGCAAACTGAGATGTAGAATAAGCCTTGTACAGACTTGTGAATGTTTTCTTTTTTCCTCATGATGTTCTGAAAGGTCATGCACAGTCATCAAAATGCATATAATTAACTGGCATTTACCAGCTGAATGTTAGCTTTTTGGACCTCCAACCTCTGCACACTTCAGTTTTTCTCTCCTCGCAGCTCACCTGGCTGTTGACTGATTGTCTAATAAAATGTACCTTTTCACATGACACTTCGTCGCACAGCACATGGTTCTCCAGCGCCTCTTCGGTCAGATGCTGCTGTTCGGGCAACACAACTCCAACCGGCAAACCCCCAACAGAACCCAACAAACCCAAAGCCACAAACTGACAGAGGAGTAACAGGACAGAGAAAATCATTTTCTTAACACTTAAATGAGAAGTGCTGAGAAAGTTAAAAAGCCAAGAAAATTACTACGAGGCAGAGTGAGGCAGTGCCACAAACACTCTGAGGTGCACAGACCTCAGCACGTGCATTTTATCAACCGAATGTGGAGGGGCTGAACTGTGGCTCGTGATTGGCTGAGATGTTTCTCACATTGTTGAACCTGTACATTTTAAGAGGACTCATTATTCACTCTTCTAGGGAACCGTTATACTCCAAAAACAGATTAGTTACACGGTCCGGTATTGTTTGCTTTCAACAGATACGTTAGTCAAACTGTGGCCAGTCTGTCGGTCTTCCCCATTACCATTGTGTTTGTACGGCCAGTGCTGCACATTTCTCTGATTTAAGGAAAAGATAGTCTTGTCAGTATCTTCGACTTTGAGTTGGCCAAATCTCAGAACGTTTTTGAGTCTCCAATTTGAAAAATACACACGTTGAGTCCAGCGTAAAAATCTGTATCGGGTGTTTTGATTGGGCACATAACACAGAGCATGGGATAATTTCAACCAATACCTTGCTTGACCAATTCCTTTTTAG
Organism: Thalassophryne amazonica; assembly: GCF_902500255.1. Lineage (NCBI taxonomy): Eukaryota > Metazoa > Chordata > Actinopteri > Batrachoidiformes > Batrachoididae > Thalassophryne > Thalassophryne amazonica. Next base: position 38,942,789 of record NC_047122.1, read on the forward strand.
AGTATCTGTCATTTAGTTGTCTTGTACATTATAGTTTGTTGGCAAAAATAACCCATAATCATTGAGCGAATGCATTCTTGGGAAAAATTGTTTTTCAAGCCTTTCTGCACATGTTGCTTTAAATGGAAAGTTGCTGCTGCTTGCCCCAGTGTGCCTTTAAGTTTCAACATTTGTCAAGGTCCTGCATTTCTTTCACTGTGCCTGTCGATGCTCCCCTTCTACGTATAACAGAACATTATGCCTGAAACAGCTCATTTTTCACATCTGTAAAGGAAGGCTATAGACAGACTCCTGTTGGTCCTCTCTATTAAATAAAAAAAGTAAGAATCTTCTTCAGAGGACTAAAAACCCCCGATTACTTTGAAGCCCTTAGCCCAATGCATTATTCCACGAAGACAAATGGAAGAGTCATCACAAAATAATGACTTAACATGGAGAACGTTTAGATAGTTTAACCAAAATAAGTATGAACGGTAAAAAAGGGTTCATTATTATGAATTGCCCATTTGTCCAAGACAAGTAGAAAAGCTGTTGGGACAACAGGAGTACTCCATGTTGTCCAAATTGGACAAGTGCAGATTTTTTGTGTGAAGTTCTTTATTTCGGCGAGATATTTTAGCACGTTAGTTGACCGTTGAGCCACGGGTACGACATGAGAGGGTTGTAGTTGTTTTCAAGACATGTGACTGACAGACTGCGTACAAAATGCATTTATTATGGTATACACAGTTATAGAATAATTAGCTTGCAGAAAATTTTATTAACTTTTGTTTCAGATGGTCGACCTAAGTGACAGGGAGAAGCTGGAAGCAGCAATTCACCATCAACTTAATCATTTACGTGTCTTGAAAACTTCATGTTTTAGATCTTTTGTCACATAATGCGATGCTAATGGGCTAACAGCATTGGTGAGTGTGTGTAAATAAGTAATGGCACCTTGACACTTGCACAAATTTGATCCCAGCACTGCCTCGCAATTCGTCATGCCAGTGCGTCCTGCTTTGTCCCACACTATATACTGCATTGTGTGGTGCAGAATGCATTTGAAATCTTCTCTCAAAGGTAATTAGTTATAATATATATATATTGTAATGGATTGGTAAAACAGTTAGCTAATAGTTAGCTAATAATAGCAATAGCTAATAGTTAGCTAATGCATCTATAAAATTATGTTTATTATAGATTTAACGTCTCTTCATAATGTAATTTCAGGTTCAGATGCCCTGCACGCAATGACATGCATTGATACACAATATTTTTGAATAGGTGGCACGAAATTAATCAGAAATTTTGAACATTTCAAAATTTTCTTTGTGCACTGGCACGCAGCCACACACAGTTTACAGTGACTTCAGTTATTGGCATGCAAGATTGCATGCCAATAACTTGCAAAATTTGTGCAAGTGTCAAGGTGACTTAAGTAAGTAAATAAGGTTTATTTGTATAGCACCTTTCAAAATAAAATCACAAAGTGCTTTACAGTGAAAATAACTCGAATAGAAACAGAAATTAAAAACAGCAGTAACATAAAACTATTTGAAAGCAAGCCTGTACAAGTGGGTCTTGAGCTTCTCCTTAAAAGTTCCAACAGAGTCCACAGAACATAGATGTAGTGGCAGTGCATTCCACAGTTTCGGAGCCGCAACCTCAAATGCACAGTCTCCTTTGGTCTTCAGCCTTGACCTTGATACAACTGACAGGTTGTAATCCGAGGACCTCAGAGACCTGCTTGTTACACAGAGTTCACTGAAGTGGCATTTGACTGTGCAGAGCTCTAAAAGTCATCACCAGTATTTTAAATTGCAGTTTGAACTGAATGGAGAGCCAATGCAAAGAGGACAGAATGGGTGTTATGTGAGACCTCTTAGATGACCTTGTAAGGAACCTTGCAGCTTCATTCTGGACCATTTCTAAGCGATCGAGAGAAGATTTAATGAGGCCAGGGAACAGTGAATTACAAGTCAAGATGTGATGAAAAAAAGCATGGATGACCTTTTCCAGCTCAGCTTGAGACACAATGTTTCTAAAGTGGGCAATGTTAAGTAAATGGAAGAACTAAGATTGCGTTACAGATAGCGTGTATCAAAATTAAGAGCCTGATCAAATGCAACACCCAGATTGCTGACTGAGTGAAGAGAAGAGGACAGACAGTCTTGTTCTTAATCACTGAGGGAACAAACTCCTCAGGTGCACAAACCAGAACTTCAGTTTTGGCTGTATTAAGTAAGAGATAGTTAGCAGCCATTCAGTTTTTTATGACATTAACCCAGTTTTGAAGGATAGCTACCTTAGTAACATTTTGTAGAGTTAAGGAGATGTACAGCTGTATGTCATCTGCATAACGATGATATGAGACATCATCAAAAAAATTCAAGACATGTCCAAGTGGGAGCAAATACAATGCAAATAAAATAGGTCCCATAATGGAACCTTGGGGCACACCACAAGACAGAATGGAAGAAGAAGACGACCTGTATTTAGCTGCAGCAACTGAAAAATTCCTGTTACAGAGATAGGATGAAAACCAATTTCAGGCTGACCCAGAGATGACGACTCGTCCTTACATCTATTCCGAGATCAAAGGGTCCTTTTGTGTCTCACTATAGGCCAAAAATTATTTTCCTCCTTTTTGCCAACTTATATGCTATAATCAGTCTTCAGTCTTACAGTAACTGGAATTTGCACAACAATTCTCAGTTTTCTCTGTATAGACAAGTGAAGACAACAACTTCTATGGGGAGGGACATGACACAAAATTAACGATGGTGTTAAAAATGTTCTTCAAAAACACATCAGACAAGAATATCTTACACAATTTTCATTTTTTTTTATTTCTGAAATAAGCTTACAGTTAAACAATAAAATTAATAAAACGTCCATTACACCTCTTAGACCTATGCAGCTTCCATCTTAAAGGAAATGTCTTACAGGCATACAACATCTTTTTGTATTACCTTTCCATTCATGATTACTTTGTGTGAGAGAACATAAGAAGTAAAACTCTGTCATTACAAAGGGGTACAAACACTATAGATTATCATGGAAAAAGATTATACAACATGAAAACACTATTTCCTCTGCTTATAGAGGGGGACTGACATTACATATTTGAACAGACACTACATCCATCCATCCATCCATCCATCCATCCATTTTCCTCTGCTTTATCCGGAGTCGGGTCGCAGGGGCAGCAGTTCAAGCAAAGCCGCCCAGACCTCACGATCCACACACACCTCCCCCAGCTCCTCCGGGGGAACCCCGAGGCATTCCCAAGCCAGCCGAGAGACATAGTCCTTCCAGCGTGTCCTGGGTCTTCCCCGGGCCTCCTCCCAATGGGATGTGCCCGGAACACCTCTCCAGCGAGGCGTCTAGGGGGTTAGGAAAAGATGCCCGAGCCACCTCAACTGGTTCCTTTCGATGTGGAGGAGCAACGGCTCGACTCAGAGCTCCTCCCGAGTGACCGAGCTCCTCACCCTATCGCTAAGGGAGCGCCCAGCCACCCTGCAGAGGAAACTCATGTCAGCTGCTTGTACTAGCGATCTCGTTCTTTCAGTCATGAGCCAAATCTCATGACCATAGGTGAGAGTCGGAACGTAGATCGATCGGTAAATCGAGAGCTTTGCCCCCCTGCTCAACTCTCTCTTCACCATGACGGTCCGATACAGTGACTGCATCACTGCAGATGCTGCACCGATCCATCTGTTGATCTCATGCTCCATCCATCCCTCGCTCATGAACAAGACCCCGAGATACTTAAACGCCTCCACTTGAGGCACCGACCTGAAGAGGGCAAAGCACCTTTTTCCGGTCGAGAACCATGGCCTCGGCTTTGGAGGTGCTGATTTTCATCCCGGACGCTTCACACTCTGCTATAAACCGCCCCAGTGCACGCTGAAGGTCCTGATTTGACGAAGCCAACAGAACCACATCATCCGCAAACAGCAGAGATGAGATTCTGTGGTTCCCAAACCAGACCCCCTCTACATCCTGGCTGCGCCTAGAAATTCTGTCCATAAAGGTAATGAACAGAACTGGTGACAAAGGGCAGCCCTGGCGGAGGCCAACATGCACTGGAAACAGGTTTGACTTACTACCGGCAATGCGAACCAAGCTCCTGCTACGGTCGTATAGGGACCGGATAGCCCTTAGCAAAGAACCCCGGACCCCGTATTCCTGGAGCACCCCCACAGGGTGCCCCGAGGGACACGGTTGAACGCCTTCTCCAGATCCACAAAGCACATGTGGACTGGTTGGGCGAACTCTCATGAACCCTCGAGCACCGTTGGAGGGTGTAGAGCTGGTCCAGTGTGGCGCGAACAGGACCAAAACCACACTGCTCCACCTGAATCCGAGGTTCGACTATCGGTCGAATTCTCCTCTCCAGTACTCTGGAATAGACCTTACCGGGGAGGCTGAGGAGTGTGATCCCCCTATTTGGAACACACCCTCCGGTGCCCCTTCTTAAACAGAGGGACCACCACCCTGGTCTGCTAATCCAGAGGCACTGTCCCTGACTGCCACACGATGTTGCAGAGGCATGTCAACCAAGACAGTCCCACAACATCCAGAGACTTAAGGTACTCAGGACGGCTTTCATCCTCCCCAAGGAGCTTTGCCACCAAGGAGCTATCTGACCACCTCAGTGACTTCGGCCTGGGTGATGGATGAGTCCGCCTCTGAGTCCCCAGTCTCTGCTTCCTCTTCAGAAGATGTGATGATGGGATTGAGGAGATCCTCGAAGTATTCCTTCCACTGCCCGACAACATCCCCAGTCAAGGTTAACAGCTCCCCACCTGCACCGTAGACACTGCCGGTAGAGAGCTGCTTCCGCCTCCTGAGATTTCAGACGGTTTGCCAGAATTTCTTTGAGGCCGACCGATAGTCCTCCTCCATGGCCTCCCCGAACTCCTCCCAGACCCGGGTTTTTGCCTCTGCGACTGCACAGGCTGCAGCACGCTTAGCCTGCTGGTACCTGTCAGCTGCCTCCGGGGTCCCACTTACCAACAAAGACAAGTAGGACTCCTTCTTCAGCTTGACAGCATCCCTTACTTCCGGCATCCACCACCAGGTTTGGGGATTGCCACCGCAACAGGCACCAGATACCTTGCGACAACAGCTATGAGTGGCTGCATCAACAATGGAGGTGGAGAACATGGTCCACTTGGACTTCCTGGTCCAAACTCCCTGGGATCTGAGAGAAGCTCTCCCGGAGGTGGGAGTTGAAGACCTCGCTGACACAGGGTTCTGCCAGTTGTTCAAAGCAGACACTCACGATATGTTTTGGCCTGCCAGGTCTGACCGGCTTCCTCCCCTCCAAGTGGATCCAACTCACCACCAGGTGGTGATCGGTTGACAGCTCAGCCCCTCTCTTCACCCGAGTGTCCGAGACACGTGGCCGAAGGTCAGATGATACAACTACAAAGTCAGTCATCGACCTCCGGCTCGGGGTGTCCTGGTGCCATGTGCACTTATGGACACCCTTGTGCTCGAACATGGTGTTCGTGATGGACAAACTGTGACTAGCACAGAAGTCCAACAACTGAACACCACTCGGGTTCAGATCGGGGAGGCCGTGCTTCCCGATCACCCCCCTCCAGGTCTCACTGTCGCCGCCCACGTGGGCGTTGAAATCCCCCAGGAGAACAATGGAGTCCCCAGTCAGAGCACTATCTAGTACCCCTCCCAGGGACTCCAAGAAGGTCGGGTACTCTGCACTGCCACTCGGCCTGTAGGCCGAGACAACAGTAGGAGACCTGTCCCTGACCCGAAGGCATAGGGACGCAACCCTCTTGTTTACCGGGGTGAACTCCAACACATGGCGACTGAGCTGGGGCGCAATAAGCAATGCTACCCCAGCTCTCCACCCTCTCCCCGTGGGCAATGCCAGAAAAGTGGAGCATCCAGCCCCTCTCCAGGAGTTGGGTACCAGAGCCCAAGTTGTGCGTGGAGTTGAGCCTGACAATCTCTAGTCGGTATCTCTCAAAATTCCGCACAAGCTCAGCCCAGCGAGGTGACGTTCCATGTCCCAACAGCCAGGGGCTGTGAGCGCAGACCGGGCCGCTGGGCCACCCACCCTCGACTGACACCCAATCCTCTCTGCACCCGATCCCCATGGCCCCCTCTGCAGGTGGTGAACCCACAGGAGGGTGTGCCCACATTGCTCTTTCGGGCTGAGCCCGGCCGGGCCCCGGTGGCTAAGGCCCGACCACCAGGCGCTCATGCGCGAGCCCCAACCCCAGGCCTGGCTCCAGGGTGGGGCCCCGGCTACGCCATACCGGGCGACGTCTCAGTCCTTGATTTTGTACTGGTAATGGGAGCTTCTGAACTGCCCAGACACTACATCACATGTTTAATGTTCCATATATATGAAGCTTTCCAATTTTAATGGTTTATGGGTGTTTTGTCTAATGCTGCGTTCACACCGGGCGTGACGCAAGCGACAGCAGCGACAGCAGCGGCAGCAGCGACAGTAGCGACAGGTTGCCATGTAATCCCTATGGAAGGACACGATGTGGTGCCAAGCCACGCAGTGCGATGCGATGGACACGAATGAAGCGACGCGTGTGAAGCGATTTTAAGCGATTGGTGTGTTTGTGGTGCGATATTGCATCACGTCACGTTGCGTTGCCGTCCTCCCCAAGTTGAAAAATCTGAACGTTTTCATCTTATTGCACAGCGATGACTAATCAGGGACTGAATATGTAGTGATGTGGAGATGGCTGGAGTTTGACTGAGTTGGATGTGAACATGTCCTGTCTCTTGTAGCCAGCCTGTGAGCAGGACTTATGTCCCCTTTGTACTTTATTTCACAATTATGACAGAGTTTGTGGGAAGAGCGAGCTGCAGCCCTGCAGCAGGGGGAGCGAAGCTTTTTCTGTTTCATGTGCGTGCACGAGCGAATCGTCTAAAGATTATTTTATTTATTAACTACACAATGGTGACTGGTTTCTAAACACAATTATGACAGAGTTTTTGGAGCGAGCAGCAGCCCCGCAGCAGGGCGAGCGGAGGTTTCTTTTTTTTATGTGCACGCGCGAGCAAATCATCCATGAAGGTTATTTTGTTTATTAACCACACAGATGTATAATAAAGCAAATGGTGACTGGTTTCTAAACACAATTATGACAGAGTTTCTGGAACGAGCAGCAGCCCAGCAGCAGGGGGAGCGGAGGTTTATTTTTTCACGTGCGCGCACGAGTGAGTCGTCCGTGAAGATTATTTTATTTATTAACTACACAGATGTGTAATAAAGCAAATGGTGACTGGTTTCTAAACACAATTATGACAATTATTAACACCACCTATCAATCATTCATGACAACCCTGATAGGACTACATGGCCAGGAAACAGACACTACAAAAATTTGGCTTCACTTTTAAGGCTCAGTTCAACAATTCATTGTGTAATATTGATACTTCATAGTCGGTTGTCTTTATCATCTACCATTTGCACTATAGGCTTAGAGTTAGCATGTAGCCTAAATATCCTATATTTCAATGTGATTTTCCCTATTAGGGAACCACATAATTGACACAAAGCAAGAAAAAACAAAAAGCTGTAACAAAATAATTTTTTAAAAGTTTAATCATGGTTTCCATCCATACTTCTTTTTCTTCTTGAAAATACCTGAAAATCAAAAGAAACTCCTTGTGTTTAGATACAATAATTTAAGAATATGAATTTAGTCTGGCTGTCAATAGAAGCTGTTCAAAATCTTGAATTTTTTATTGAGACTCTAACGCTCCAAACGCAGCCTCCTTCAGACACAAAAAGTGTGATATTTTGATGAATTAACCGATTTGCATGATTTTTTTCATGACAGTTTTGGTAATCTCTCCCCCATGTAACACATCTATCCTAATTACGTTATTATGTACCATTTCAAAGATACTATCAAAAGGGGCCTCTTGATCTCAGAACAGGTGTAAGTCTCTTAATTAAAACACCATCAACAGCATGAAAAGCTGCAGACAGACCCAAAAGTACAAGTGCAGAATATTCACTTGCATCTTTGTAAATTAAAATATCATTTGAAACTCTAAGAGCTGTTCAGAGTGCAAGTGGTGGAAACCAGATTGAAACCACTCCATATGAGCCTGTTTAAAATACTGAAGGATACAGCCAGAAATCAATGATCTGTTGATTACTGATAAAACACACACACGGGGCAATGGTGTGGATGACCTTTTTCTGAATGAGGTGGGGACAATATCAAGTGTTTATGAGGAAGGTTTCATTCTCTCAACCAGATTGATGAGCTCTTTCAGCGATACTGGTGTGAAACTCTGTGTGTGTTTTGCCTTTGCTGTGTTTTGCAGAAATCACTTTGTGAAAGTCACAGGTCGAGTCCAAGCATAATGTCTAAACCTGTAAAATGTTAATGGTTACATTTTTCCTCCCAGGAGTGGAGGAATAAATACCCTCTTTAAAAAAAATGATTGTGCGTCGGTCACACTTTCATGCACATTTTTAAAAGAAGTCAGATGGCAAACAATGCTTGTGCAAAAAAAACTGGGCAACATGCGCAGCAAAATGCCTATATAAAGTCCTGAATATATTCTCCAAATGCAATGCTTTAGTTTTATTTAAAGAATTATCATTAAAAACCACAGAGGTCTTTAAGAAACACAGGAATGTTATTTCAAAATTAATATGTTACAATGTAACCAGATGACTTTTAGAACACTGTGGGACAAAATGTTCACATTCTGCCATAAATTTTGTCCTGAGTACAAATGAAACAAATTAACTTTCTGCCAGAACTTTATCACAAGATCAGAGACTGTGCAAAAAAAAAAACAACAACAAAAAACAAAACACAAACAAACAACAACAACAAAAAACAAGTACAGGTTAAAGATAATTAACTAACAAAATCAGAGGAATATTCCAGAAAGTGACTAAAGTATCCTGTTAAATTCTTACTGTTACGGTCTGGGACCGGGTTGTGTGTTAGACCCAAGAGCAGGAGCAGTAAGGCAGACACAGGAGGAGTAACCAAAGGTTTATTGAACCAAACAAGAGACTGTGCAGTGGAGGGATAAAGGAGGATGGACCAAGAGGACTGGATGGACGAGACTGACAGGACCACGAGACCGGAACAGGAACCAGGGAAGTGAGCCTGTGGTGCTGCTGGGGGAAGGGAGAGGGCAGGTGAGATTATGGAGTGCATATGGGCACACATCTGAAAGTGAAAATAAATCTAAACTAAATAGATCAGAGGTTCAGTTCATTCAGGACATGAGAGCACACACACACACACACACACACACACACACACACACACACACACACACACACACACACACACACACACACACACACACACACACACACACACACACACACACACACACACACACACACACACACACACACACAGAGAGAGAGAGAGAGAGAAATTGGGCTTATAAATTATGTCTTTGAGCTTTATTTTTTTTGGCAGGGTGAAATAATTGTACAGCATACATCAATAATCCAGCGCACAATTTTGAATTTATTTGGGATCTTCTCTGCAATTAGTGTGCAGCAGATGGAATTTATGACTAAACTGAACGTTTGCACCTGGTACTGGAAAGTTGCACCAGGAAAGTCTTTATTATTTTCTCCAAATATTAATTAATTTGGTACAATTAGACCATCATTTATCCATTAGTGTAAACGCGACCAAACCACTTTCAGTTTGCACTTGATACTGTACGCGTCCACCAGATGGCGCAAGAGCTCTGTGCAGTGGTGACACCCTGCCTCATGCTCCATGACTGCTGGGATAGGCTCCAGCTCACTCGCCCCCCCCCCCCCCCCCCCCCCAAAAAAAAACAATGCTGAAAGGAGATGCAACATTTGATTTTTTTTTTTTTGAATATGATCATAGAAAAGTGTAACTGATTTATACAGTGTGGCGCAGTTTTGGGCACATTTACTGTGCTTACTACTACAATTTTTTTTTTAAAAAAGTTGCTAAATATAATCGATAAAATATAACAATAAATACATAAGAATTTATGCTAAAGGTTTTTATCATGAACAACATGCCATAATTTTTGTTGTCAGTTGTCTCTTGCAAGGTTAAAGATAAACATGGTGTGTATAATGTATATAAGGTTCTTTAAAAAAAATTTTTTTTCTTTTTAGAAAATTGAGTACTCAGCAACTACACCCACAAAAAAAGAAAATCTTTTAAAAAATGGGTTCGACTGAGGTTATTGTAATGGCGTTCATTATATATACTATACTATACTATACACACACACACACACACACACACACACACACACACACACACACACACACACACACACACACACACACACACACACACACACACACACACACACACACACACACACACACACACACACACACACATATATATATATACGACTATAAATGGTACCAAAAAGAAATTAAAAACATGAATGTTAACAGAGGTTGCATATTTGAATAATTAAAATATACTGTATATTAAATTCACTTGAAGCAATATTGTTTTATAACTATATAACAATTCTACTTTAAGGTAGTGAATTACAGGTATTTGCAGATGTGTACATAATTACAAATGTAATTATTTACCACCTCTGGCTCTGTGCCTGATACTATCTGGGTAGATTTTACTTATATATTTTACTATATATCTGGGTATATTTTAGATATTTTACTGAAAACATAAGAATATTCACGTATCCCCAGCTGCCCTGTCCCTTTATTTTTGGATTAGATGATCTAAAATGCTGCGATTCAACAGAACAGATGATTCACAGATCCTGATGTCTGAAATCATGACAACACTCATGCAGCGTCTCTATTAGAAATCACTGGCATGAAAGATATTGATTTGATTGGCTACACACACACACACACACACACACACACACACACACACACACACACACACACACACACACACACACACACACACACACACACACACTTGCTTGTCTGGGATCTTTGACATCTGTCACTCATTTCTTGGAGACAAAGCGCACACTGTCCAGTGACCTGCTTTTACACACCCTGTTGTCATGTCACTCTGTGTTTTGTGGCCTGTCACATGAACCTGTAGATGTTCCCAGCACACACATTCATCACGTCCATTGGCCCCTGGTCGTTTGGGGTCATCAGAGCAGATCTGATTCAGATCAACATTGGGATTTGGCACAGATTTGACCCGGGATGGTCTTTCTGACACATCCCCTATTCAACATAGAACAACTTGCTCACTTCAGGAGGTCACAATGCATGCCCAACAGTCAGTGAATCTTCCAAAATTCAGTTCACTTTTGAGTCCATGGATAAACTTTTTGAGCTGGACTTGGATAAAAATGTGATATTGTACTGCTGGAAAATGGCTGTAATTGCTGCCAAAAGTGCATCAACAGAGTATTGAGCAAAGATTGTGAATACTTATGTACATGTGATTTCTTAGTTTTTTTTTCTCACTTTTTAATAAATTTGCAAAAATTTGAAAAAAAAAAACCCATTGTTGTCATTATGGGGTGTTGTGAGTACAAGTTTGAGGGAAAAAATGAATTAATTCCATTTTGGAATAAGGCCGTAACATAACAAAATGTGTAAAAAGAATGGAATTTTCTTTTACGTGTATTGTTGCTGCTTGTCTCTGGGTCGCTCACCCTTTCTCCAACTGTCTCACACACACGTACTGCAAGGCCTCAGACCTACTTTTCTTTCTGCGGCTGCAATTTCCATTACAGAAATAAAAGCATGACAGCTAATCCTGTTATGTGTTCCCTAGACTACTTGCACAGCCACACATATGCGTGCACACGCAGCTAAAGTTCCAGCACAGTTTTCCATAGAGATACAGTGCATCCAAGTGTTTACAGTGCTACACTTTTCCCACATATTGTTATGTTACAGCCTTATTCCAAAATGGAGTAAATTCATTTTTTCCCTCAAAATTCTACTCACAACACCCCATAATGACAGCATTATTTTTTTTTGTAGATTTTTGCAAAAACTAAGAAATGACATGTAGATACGTAAACACCCTTTGCTCAAATCTTTGTTGATGCACCTTTGGCAGCAATTCCAGCTTCAAGTCTTCTTGAATATGATGCCACAAGCTTGGTGGACTCCAATTAAACTGTAGAAACATCTCAAGGATGATCAGTGGTAACAGGATGCACCTGAGCTCAATTCTGAGCTTCATGGCAAAGGCTGTGTGTTGGGAAAGTGTAGGAACACGGACCCACAACAGGGGGCGCAAATGAACGGACAATGGAGAAAGTCAAATCACAAAGTTTTACTGTTGTGAACTCACACAACAAACACAACAGATTTACAAATACAGCAGTAACCGAATTCCAAAGGTGTCATGTGGGCAGGCTCGACGATAGGAGACGTCTGTCCGAGTCGAACCGGAACCACCCGATTTCCTCTGCCACCGAACCCCGGGGATACTGGAGCCGCCAAGTCCCGAACCCCAGGTGGCCACTGCCTCCGCTCGTCGGATCCGGTACTGCTGGCAAGGAACAGATACAGTCAGGTGTGGGTGCGGCTGCACCCAGCAACACACAGGGTGGAAACACCACCTCCACCTCTTGTCAGGAAAATACAGGTGAGTGCAGGAATGTGAGTACTTATCCAAAATACAGTCTCCTGCTGTCTTTTCTCTTTCTGTGTAAAGGCAAAAAGTATTTAATGGTCAAAAGATGATCCGTTTGGCTGGATACGTTACCTCCTTAGTAGAGCGATATCTCGGCAATGAGGTGGAGATGCTGTCCTGCTGATATACCTCCCTGTTGATTGATATCAGCTGTCTCGTCTCAGGTGATGGGTGACAGCTGTCACCCTGGCTGCTCCTGTGAGGCGGCAGCGCCCTCTGGTGCCTGGAGCCCGCACTCCAGACAGGGCGCCCTCTGGTGGTGGTGGGCCAGCAGTACCTCCTCTTCAGCGGCCCACACAACACTGTGAATACTTTATGTACACGTGATTTCTTTGTTTTTCTTTTAGATTTTTGAAAAAATAAAACAAAAACCTTTTTTCACATTATTGTTATGGGGTTTTGTGTGTAGAATTTTGAGAGGGGCGGGATTTCATCCATTTTGGATGAAATTCAACAAAATGTGGAAAAATGAAGCACCGTGAATGCACTGCACACATGCAGCTAAAGTTCCAGCAGAGTTTACCACAGACATACATCTTCCCTCACACTTTCAGGCTAAGATGAAACTAATCAGTTCCCAATGAGAAAAACTCAACACTGTTGAAATCCTGTTACCAGCCTGGCTCCAAGAGGAAGCCTATTCCAAGAAGTGTTACTTCAAAATATTTCTGATTTTAGGATCCTGGGTATTTCAAGTGTTGTTCAGAGTGAAAAGATGGCCTATAAGTGTTATGTGGGCCGCTGAAGAGGAGGTACTGCTGGCCCACCACCACCAGAGGGCGCCCTGCTTGGAGTGCGGGCTCCAAGCACAAGAGGGCGCCAGACCCAGAAGAAGTGACAGCTGTCACTCATCGCACCAGCTGTCACTCATCATCATCACCATAAAGGCCGGACTGCAACTCCACCTCCTCGCCGAGAAATCGACTACCATTGAAAAGGTCATTTCTCTGCTGACAGACACTTTGTGTGTATAACCTGAACTTCTGTTGCAGCCGTTTTCCTGGAGTGTTTCCTTGTCTGAGGGATTGGCGTTTGGTGTGACAGCGACGGCTTCGCCTCACATCCAAACCCAGATAAGTGGTTAAACCAGGAGCTGTACGAGTGTGTGATTGGAGGTGGAGGTGCTCCCTCCTAACTGTGTATGGACTGTGGATTACTGAGTGTGCGGACTCACACTCATACATCTTATCTCTGCTTTCTGCCAGCAGTACCAGGGTCGACAGCCGAAGACAGAGGCCACCTGGGGACTCGGGACTTGGCGGCTCCGGTGTTCTTCAGACCATTGGTGGTGGAAGCCGTGTGGGACGCGGCTTCTCTCTCGTCGGGGGTCTTCTATCTTCGAGCCTGCCCACACGTCACCTGGTGTTTATTGACTGTGCAAATTTCTGTAAATTTAGTTGTGTATTATCACAACATTAAATTGTTACTTTTTGGCTTACTCATTGTCTGTTCATTTGCGCCCCCTGTTGTGGGTCCGTGCTACGACACCTTCCCTACAATAAGATTGACATGTGGAATGGTGTGGTGCCAGAAGAAATGTAGCCATCACTTCACTCTGCAGCAGTGAGGAAGTTCCAAGTCACTCAGATTACTTTTAGTCAATTGTGTAGTTACTATATTTCCTTTAATTCCTTAAAGGGTTGTTATTCTCCTGCAAATAAGCTTATATTATTTGCATGCATGAATAACTGCAACTTTTTTTTTTTTTACAATATACAGAAATCATGCAGAAACTTTGTGCAGAATCATGTTTATTTTAATATCTATGTCAGACTGAATAGTGATCGTGCTCTGACAGTATCATGCCAATATGTAATCATACTCTGCAGTCCCATGTATTGCCTTCTAATAATTCCCTTAATATAATGGCTGAGTGGATCCTTGTCATTTGATTGGTGGGTTGTATGTCACGTGACATGGATTATTCATACCATTTGCCATTGTGTTTCATTCACTGTGCAACAGTTCCTTTTTAGTGTGCAATTTTGGTGCTATATGAAATGTGCTATTGCATGTCCCAACCACCGCACACGCTCACACTACTGGGGCGGCATTTAGCTAAACATGGCAGAGTTTGTTTTGCTGACAGACGACAACTTGAAGGAGCTAATTGACACTGCTAATTCTTGTAACACACACACACACACACACACACACACACACACACACACACACACACACACACACACACACACACACACACACACACACACACACACACACACACACACACACACACACACACACACACACACACACACACAAAACAAATCCGTTATGCTTTAAGCTGTCTGGATGCATGAAGAGCTGTTAGGATGAAAAGCTGGACAAATTTCCGATGTGATTTTTCGCTGGACTGAGGAACTCCACAAAGTCTTTTTTTTTTTTTGAAGTACATGAAGTCAGCATCACATGGACAGCATCACAGACTACATCGATGCAATTTTGGACTACTATATAAAGTTAGCGTTGGACTGTTACGCACTAGAGGAATAACAAAATGTAAGTCCCTTTTCTGCTATTTATAAATTATTGAAATATCAAATGACAAGAATCTAGTTTAGTCATTAGATAAAACAAATAGTGAATGTTTTTTTCATTCTTTCAATGGAACGAATATTTAACTCAGAATTATTCATTATTTGTATACTATAAGATGATAATCAACTAAAACCTGTTCATAAGGGCTATGTTTATTTATTTATTTATTTATTTATTGCCATTTCTCACTCCACAGGTCCGGCTCTCCAACATGCATCATGCTCCAATCCTGTCATCCTAAACAAGCTCATATGTGGTAGCTCTGTGCATGCATATTAGATTAGATCAGATTAGATTAGATTAGATAGAACTTTATTCATCCCTTGGAAAGAAAATTGTGGTTCCAGCAGCATTGTATAGCAGCACACAGGGTAAGAAGCACACAGAGTATCAAAAGAGAAAGTAATAAAGAAAAACAGTTTGCAAATATAAATACCAGAGGTGGGATGAAGTCACCATCAAGTTACTCTCAAGTCATGAATCAGCAAGTCCCAAGTCAAGTCTCAAGTCACAATGACCACCAATTGTTTGCAAGCTGACTTGAGACTTGACTTGGGACTTGCAGATTGATGACTTGAGAATGACTTGACAGTAACTTCGTCCCACCTCTGATAAATCCACAATATAAATACCAGACATACTAATACAATAACATGCTTTTGGAGGGCGGTATGCATTTTCAGAGGCCCGACGTTCACGCCCAGTCGCCCGCAATGACAGATATTCGCCCGAGTTAGACTCGGGCGAATATCTGTCATTGCGGGCCGCACGACAACAGCATGTTATTTGCATTATTATCACTTTTTACTGAGATACACAACACGTAATGCGTACATAAAAAGTTGGCTCACTTAACTTTTGTCGTGTTGGCTGGCATGCGCTGCTCTCCAATTTAGCCAGTGCGTCCTCATCAAGCTGGCTGCTTTAGCTTCTGTTCATTGTCGTACTATCCATGAGAAAATCATGCAGAATATCCATATTGGGACCAAAACACACTTCTCGCATTTTCATCTTTTCCTCTGCGGACAGGTTTTTTTTTCCCCTCTGCGGACAGTTCTTGGGCTGCACTCGCGCTATGACGTCATTTGTTTACGCACAGTGGGCAGGTATAGCCAGGTACCGTAGACATAAATCTACGATACCGGCCTAGCAACGCCCCAGTAAAGTAATAATAATGACCAATACTGGTTTACTGGCTGTTACTGTTCCTCTCATTCCCGTCCTCTGTCTTCCTGTTACTCCACCCCCCTGAGTGAGGAGGTGTACAGTCTGATGTCCTGAGGGACAAAGGAGTTTTTTCAGTCTGTTGGTCCTGCACTTGGGAAGGAGCAGTCTGTGGCTGAAGAGGCTCCTCTGGCTGTTGATGACAGTGTGCAGAGACTGACTGGCATCGTCCATAATGTCCAGTGTTCTCCTCTCTCCCATCGTCACATATGTATGTATTTATTTATATGTGTTTTGAAACGTTTCCACGTGTATGCAGAGATTGAAATTATGAATGAAAATCAGGACTGTCTTTCCTTTTTCTTCCTGCCACTAACCCTTTTATCTTACTGCATTATTTGCTCCATTCTTTCCCATCCTTGTAGAAATGTAGGCAATTCTAATGTAACCTAATTACAATGACTGCAAAATCTGGCTCTGATTGTAATTCCTTTACCATGCAACTGCCCATGTATAAATTCTCATCTTGAATCTCCTTGTGTGAAAGAAATCCAACATCACTATTTGAATCCCTTGATAAGGTGAGTAACTGCACAGCTGGAGCACGATATGCATAACACACACCATTTGTGCAAGTCACAATATCGTGCAAATGTCATTATGTTGTATTAATGAGCTACTGTTGTGGAATTGTTTCTTACACTGAGCAACAGAATGCAGTTTTTAAAAAAATATATGCTAAATAAGACAATCCTGAGAATGCTTCCAAAGACACATTCAGCACAGTTTCATGTTGGTCAAATGTTGCTAATTCAGTAATCCAAAGCGTTAAACCTTATGGAATTCAAATTATTCAACCTTGCAGATGGACGGAATAATGACGGAGAGGAAAAGAGAGAGAATAAAGTCAGTACTTAAAAATAATAAGCATGTCATGGCCTGATTGGTTTTAGTCTTTCCCATATTTAACTCGGTGGGCTGCGAAATGAGAAAACAATGAGAGAAATGGTGGAAGAGGAAGGGAATAAAAGAGAATAAGTGAAAATAGAGGAAAAGTTACAAGACAAATTTCTTGATTTACCCCACTTACCTGCATCAGTCTGCAGATTTGTCATTTTGTGCTGCAGCGAGATAACATGCAGTGGACTCTGGACTCAAACTGGCAGTTTGCTTTTTTGTTTAAAGGCTGCTGAAGATGTTTTGGAATCATTTTCTCTATTGGCCAACATTTTGAACAAATAAATCAAGTACACCAATGGACTCTGAACTCAAACTGGCTGTTTACTTTTTGTTGTGAGGCTATTGCAAGACGTTTTTGGACTCATTTTCGCCACGTTTACGGGTGAGTAACAGAAGTCAGAGCTGTTAACAATTTTTGATGATACATTTTTCCAACAATGAATCAGGAGCATTTCCAAACATCTAATCCAAACTATCAGCATGCATTCAAATCAGTGCTATTACATCAATAGGATAACAGAAGTTATTTGTTGAACTTTCAGTCATTGTTATTATTGTTAGTTTCTTAATGTTGTTGTCAGTTCAGCTGCTCCCGTTATTAGTTTTTTAATATTTACATATATATTTGTATTTTTTTTTTATTTACAGCTGTGCGCTCAGTCATGATGAGGACCTGTTTGCTGTTTTATTTGGCTCTCAGCTTTGCTGGTTTCGGTTTTGGTAAGAAAACCAATCAGAATAACAACGACATCAGATTTATTTGAATTATGCTCACCTTTATCTGAAAAGTTTTAAGTTTCTCAAAATGCAAAGATCAAGATTTCTGTGTAGTCCCCGAAGCTTGAATCTTCGACTGGACTGGGTTGCTTGACACAAGGACGTTTCGCTTCAAATCACAGAAGCTTCCTCAGCTAAAATTCTTGCTCTGGTAGTCTGACTTCTGTCTTGACTCTTGTAGAGAAGAACAAACAGAAGCCACAAAAGCTGGAGTTTTAAACCTAACCAGCCCCTCCTACCGAGAGGCCGACTGCTATAACTAGTGAGTGACTAACAATAGCTTTAATTAGCACCTGTTGTACTCTAGTTGGCACCCTCCTAATGACATGGTAGCTGTCCCTCCTAACGATGGGACTGACGGCTCTCCTGACGGCTCTCCTCACGAGTCTCCTGATGATGTGAATGACTATGGAAACTACCTGGACAACTGAGAGCCTCACAGAAACATGCCTCTTATTAACACAATGTAGATGTCTGTGTTGGGCACAACTAATGCAAAAGATGACTTTGATAACTGCTAATTTTACTTACTCACTCACCCGCTTACTCCACTTAAGGGTCACGGGGAGCTGGAGCCTATAACAACACTCATAGAGCATCAGTTATGGATATTTAAAATAAATAAAAATTCAACTTAATGCGGCCCCAAATTAGACTTTTCTGAGATTTGGTGACACACACAGTCACACACTTACAAATTCAGATTTCTAAAACAATAATATATCTCTGCTACAGGCATGTCGCTGCAGTGCTATAACTGCTCTTTTGGCGTCTCCGACTCCTGCGAGGACACAGTGCAGTGTATGTCACAAGAAGACAGCTGCCTCAAACTCATCAGTGGTGGTAAGTAAAAATTAAAATGTTCAAAATGTAGGACTAACTTGAGCATTTATGTCAAACCAGGCAGGCAGTAAATATGACAAATTTGAACAGAACAAAAATGTAATAAATATTAGGGAACACTTTACAATAAGGGTTCATTAATTCAAATCAAATCAAATCAATTTTATTTATATAGCGCCAAATCACAACAAACAGTTGCCCCAAGGCGCTTTATATTGTAAGGCAAAGGCATACAATAATTACGGAAAAACCCCAACGGTCACAGCGACCCCCTGTGAGCAAGCACTTGGCGACAGTGGGAAGGAAAAACTCCCTTTTAACGGGAAGAAACCTCCAGCAGAACCAGGCTCAGGGAGGGGCAGTCTTCTGCTGGGACTGGTTGGGGCTGAGGGAGAGAACCAGGAAAAAGACATGCTGTGGAGGGAAGCAGAGATCAATCACTAATGATTAAATGCAGAGTGGTGCATACAGAGCAAAAAGAGAAAGAAATACTCAGTGCATCATGGGAACCCCCCAGCAGTCTAAGTCTATAGCAGCATAACTAAGGGATGGTTCAGGGTCACCTGATCCAGCCCTAACTATAAGCTTTAGCAAAAAGGAAAGTTTTAAGCCTAATCTTAAAAGTAGAGTGGGTGTCTGTCTCCCTGATCTGAATTGGGAGCTGGTTCCACAGGAGAGGAGCTTGAAAGCTGAAGGCTCTGCCTCCCATTCTACTCTTACAAAACCTAGGAACTACAAGTAAGCCTGCAGTCTGAGAGCGAAGCGCTCTATTGGGGTGATATGGTACTATGAGGTCCCTAAGATAAGATGGGACCTGATTATTCAAAACCTTATAAGAAGAAGAATTTTAAATTCTATTCTAGAATTAACAGGAAGCCAATGAAGAGAGGCCAATATGGGTGAGATATGCTCTCTCCTTCTAGTCCCTGTCAGTACTCTAGCTGCAGCATTTTGAATTAACTGAAGGCTTTTCAGGGAACTTTTAGGACAACCTGATAATAATGAATTACAATAGTCCAGCCTAGAGGAAATAAATGCATGAAATAGTTTTTCAGCATCACTCTGAGACAAGACCTTTCTAATTTTAGAGATATTGCGCAAATGCAAAAAAGCAGTCCTACATATTTGTTTAATATGCACATTGAATGACATATCCTGATCAAAAATGACTCCAAGATTTCTCACAGTATTACTAGAGGTCAGGGTAATGCCATCCAGAGTAAGGATCTGGTTAGACACCATGTTTCTAAGATTTGTGGGGCCAAGTACAATAACTTCAGTTTTATCTGAGTTTAAAAGCAGGAAATTAGAGGTCATCCATGTCTTTATGTCTGTAAGACAATCCTGCAGTTTAGCTAATTGGTGTGTGTCCTCTGGCTTCATGGATAAATAAAGCTGGGTATCATCTGCGTAACAATGAAAATTTAAGCAATGCTGTCTAATAATACTGCCTAAGGGAAGCATGTATAAAGTGAATAAAATTGGTCGTAGCACAGAACCTTGTGGAACTCCATAATTAACCTTAGTCTGTGAAGAAGATTCCCCATTTACATGAACAAATTGTAATCTATTAGATAAATATGATTCAAACCACCGCAGCGCAGTGCCTTTAATACCTATGGCATGCTCTAATCTCTGTAATAAAATTTTATGGTCGACAGTATCAAAAGCAGCACTGAGGTCTAACAGAACAAGCACAGAGATGAGTCCACTGTCTGAGGCCATAAGAAGATGATTTGTAACCTTCACTAATGCTGTTTCTGTACTATGATGAATTCTAAAACCTGACTGAAACTCTTCAAATAGACTATTCCTCTGCAGATGATCAGTTAGCTGTTTTACAACTACCCTTTCAAGAATTTTTGAGAGAAAATTCTTGAAAGGGTAGTTTATATAATTTATATAATTAATATATGTTAATAATTAACATATATTAGCCAATGCAGTGATAAATATGAACTAAATGAATTACCTGTGTTTAGTAATTTATTAATGATGTTCAGTTATTTATTAATTCATTCATTTTCTACACACACTTGTTTCAGTTAAGTGTCACGGGGGAGCTAGAGTCTATCAAAGCAGTCACTGGGCGAAAGGTCGGGTACACTCTAGACAGGGCTCCAGTCCATCGAAGGGCCACATTATTGCATTAACTGAAGTTACGAACCACAATTAATATTTAGTTCACTGTTAGTTAGTGTTTATTACTACATTAAGATAACAGCATTAATAAATTATCTAAGGGTCTTTATTGTCATTGTACTTACATAAGAAAAGGACCATGAAAGAAGCGAACACACAGACTTCTTGCTGTGAAGCATCAGTGTTAACCACCAAACACATTTGTTAACTCTTAATTGGTCTACTAGTGTGTTGCGTGTGGGGATCCACAGGCTCTAGATTGGGTAGTGTTTATAAAATAGGTAGCTGACATTTTTAAAGGGTGGTAATAAAATAAGCAAAGCTTGTATAAGGAGTTGGAACGGCACGTGATTCCAGAATGTTTTTAGAACCTTAAATCTCAACAATCTTTAGAAGAAGAACTTAACCCTTTTATTTCATGTCAATTATGTAATTTTTTAATGTTATTTTACAGTGTTAATGTATTTATAAATTGTTTAGGTTCTTGTTATCATATACACACTATTATTATTATTATTATTATTATTATTGTTTTAACTTCTATTTTGTCATTTGATTTTTAAATGGATCACAGTGGAAATAAATGTTTTCACTTCCTTGTGTCATCCATGTATTTTTAACATATTACATTGAACTTACTAAATAAAATCACTCTCTACACTCACACTTTTAATATATAGATGATTTACTGCCTTCTGCTGGAATAGCATGTGAGACTAGAAAGTAAATAGCAACATCCATTGTTCAGTGTTCTTAGCTAATATCCATAGCTTCTCCAAAAATATTAGTCCTATCAACGTTACATTTTCGCAGTGTTCATCCGTGACCCAAAATACTTAAGCATATCAAACAGCAAATGTCAGTTGTCCACAGTTTATCGGTGATCAAAGCTGCAAGCACACACAGCTGCTGTAAGCAGGCGCTTTAAATTTGACCAAAAAAAAAAAAAAAAAAAAAAAAAAAAAAAGACAGTGGCTGAAGACATTAAAACCACTCATGGTATGAACATGAGACTTAACTCACTCATGGTAAGAGCAACATAAAACTTAACTAAATTAACTAAACCAATTGAACTACAAAAACACAATAAATCAATAACACTAATAACACCGTTAAACGAACATGAAGCACAATAACAACATTTAAAACCCTGAACTCCCATGGTGCATTGCAGCACAATGTCCATTGTTTACTGGTTAGCTCAAATTGCTAATTTCTCCAGAAATATTTGTCTTATCAACATTCTGTTTTTGCAGATTTCATCCTTGAGCCAAAATACATGAGTATACCAAACAGCAAACGTCAGCTCTCCCTGGTTTTTCATGATCAAAACCATACACATGCATGCAGGCATGCACGTACACACATAAAGGCCACTTGGCTATTATAATATAGATACTTATTACTGCATTAACTAATGTTAATGAATTACCCTTATTGTAAAGTGTTGCAAGAAAAACTACTTTTTTTCCCATTTCAGTTACACATTATTTTTCCAGTGTTGATTGATTAACTTAAATACTAATATTTTCGGCATCATGCAGGTTAAATGAGGCATTTGCTCACAGTTCTTTAGATAATCAAGAGGCAATAATAAAACACAAAATATTTGGCTATTGATGTGCATTAGGTTTCATGCAGTTTTGACAGTTTACATCAAAACCCCTGAGAACAAAACATTTTTTTCCGTACTAATAATAATGATACTGAGGCACATTTGGATGCAATGAAAAACAAATTGTGGTGAAGTCATATAAAAGGACTGCAATTACAGAGGATGTGACGAAACAACAAAATGTCTTGTATTTGTCTATTATGTTTTTCAACACATATCAACAAAATGTTCCTGAATTAGTCATTTCTCATCATTTTCTTTCTTTAACATGTTTTATTAAGTTGTCTAATACTGTTGTTGTGAATTCCTCCCCTGTTCAGAAAAGACCTACACTTCGTGCATCAAGTATTCAGACTGTGACGTCATGATTCTGGCTTCCAAATATCCAGTTCCTGGCTTCACCTTCTCCTGCTGTCAGTCAGATTTATGCAACACTGAAATTAAAACGTGGCTCCAGAAACTTAAAGATTTCTTTGGTTAAGAAGATAATGGCCATTTTCACCTACTCTCAGAGTAGTAGTAGTATTCCCCTGAAAACAATGTCTTCAGTTTAATTTGTCATTCATTGATTCACTTATTTAATTGTGCTTTTGCTGTACAATGTGAAACATCAACATAAACCCCTTTGCATTGCTGTTGAAAATGTATCTAACTGAACTGATGCTGGCAATAAACAGATAATCACACCATATTGTGGCTTTTTACCTCAGATCATATGCTTTTCTGCTTTTTTTCTACACTAGGCGGGTGCAGTGAGGCTCCTTGGAATGGGCTGCTGGGTAGTGTGGGAGCTGTATTGCAGATGTCGCCGCTCTTACAATGTGGATGACTACTCCAAGGGAAAACATACTGAGCTTCTATGTTTCGAAGCGGTTAGCATCAGGGTAAAGGTTGACTGGAGAGAATGGAAATTATAGCCAACTACTTCTTCATTATATTCTAGATGAATTCCACCTCCCATGAAATCACATTAAAAAGTATTCCTACCACTTAACAAAAGGGAATCCGCAGGGATGCACTCATCACTAATATATGATATCAATTACATAGTAATAAAAAGGGAATATTGGTCACACTCGGTAGTCGTAATAACGTATGGGTATTTGGGGGTGGGATTAAATAAGTTCGTCTTCATCCCACCCCTTTCGGGTTAAGTGCGCGGGTATGTATGCGTGTATGTTTGTATCTCCTGTTCTTTTCAACCCAATGTGGGTAAATGTAGATGTCAAAGAAATGCTTATTTTGTAAAACTCAAAATAAATGATCAATCAGTCAATATGTATGTATATGTACGTGTATATGTGTGTGTATATATGTATATGCATATATGTAGTATGTATGTGTATATATGTATACGTGTGTGTGTGTATGTACACTCAACAAAAATATAAACGCAACACTTTTGGTTTTGCTCCCATTTTGTATGAGATGAACTCAAAGATCTAAAACTTTTTCCACATACACAATATCACCATTTCCCTCAAATATTGTTCACAAACCAGTCTAAATCTGTGATAGTGAGCACTTCTCCTTTGCTGAGATAATCCATCCCACCTCACAGGTGTGCCATACCAAGATGCTGATTAGACACCATGATTAGTGCACAGGTGTGCCTTAGACTGCCCACAATAAAAGGCCACTCTGAAAGGTGCAGTTTTGTTTTATTGGGGGGGGGGATACCAGTCAGTATCTGGTGTGACCACCATTTGCCTCATGCAGTGCAACACATCTCCTTCGCATAGAGTTGATCAGGTTGTCAATTGTAGCCTGTGGAATGTTGGTCCACTCTTCTTCAATGGCTGTGCGAAGTTGCTGGATATTGGCAGGAACTGGTACATGCTGTCGTATACGCCGGTCCAGAGCATCCCAAACATGCTCCATGGGTGACATCTCTGTGCATTCAAAATGCCATCAATAAAATGCACCTGTGTTCTTCGTCCATAACAGATGCCTGCCCATACCATAACCCCACCGCCACCATGGGCCACTCGATCCACAACACTGACATCAGAAAACCGCTCACCCACACGATGCCACACACGCTGTCTGCCATCTGCCCTGAACAGTGTGAACCGGGATTCATCTGTGAAGAGAACACCTCTCCAACGTGCCAAACGCCAGCAAATGTGAGCATTTGCCCACTCAAGTCGGTTATGACGACGAACTGGAGTCAGGTCAAGACCCCGATGAGGATGATGAGCATGCAGATGAGCTTCCCTGAGACGGTTTCTGACAGTTTGTGCAGAAATTCTTTGGTTATGCAAACCGATTGTTTCAGCAGCTGTCCGAGTGGCTGGTCTCAGACGATCTTGGAGGTGAACATGCTGGATGTGGAGGTCCTGGGCTTACACGTGGTCTGTGACTTGTGAATGTTTTCTTTTTTCCTCATGATGTTCTGAAAGGTCATGCACAGTCATCAAAATGCATATAATTAACTGGCATTTACCAGCTGAATGTTAGCTTTTTGGACCTCCAACCTCTGCACACTTCAGTTTTTCTCTCCTCGCAGCTCACCTGGCTGTTGACTGATTGTCTAATAAAATGTACCTTTTCACATGACACTTCGTCGCACAGCACATGGTTCTCCAGTGCCTCTTTGGTCAGATGCTGCTGTTCGGGCAACACAACTCCAACCGGCAAACCCCCAACAGAACCCAACAAACCTAAAGTCACAAACTGACAGAGGAGTAACAGGACAGAGAAATCATTTTCTTAACACTTAAATGAGAAGTGCTGAGAAAGTTAAAAAGCCAAGAAAATTACCACGAGGCAGAGTGAGGCAGTGCCACAAACACTCTGAGGTGCACAGACCTCAGCACGTGCATTTTATCAACCGAATGTGGAGGGGCTGAACTGTGGCTCGTGATTGGCTGAGATGTTTCTCACATTGTTGAACCTGTACATTTTAAGAGGACTCATTATTCACTCTTCTAGGGAACCGTTATACTCCAAAAACAGATTAGTTACACGGTCCGGTATTGTTTGCTTTCAACAGATACGTTAGTCAAACTGTGGCCAGTCTGTCGGTCTTCCCCATTACCATTGTGTTTGTACGGCCAGTGCTGCACATTTCTCTGATTTAAGGAAAAGATAGTCTTGTCAGTATCTTCGACTTTGAGTTGGCCAAATCTCAGAACGTTTTTGAGTCTCCAATTTGAAAAATACACACGTTGAGTCCAGCGTAAAAATCTGTATCGGGTGTTTTGATTGGGCACATAACACAGAGCATGGGATAATTTCAACCAATACCTTGCTTGACCAATTCCTTTTTAGAGTATCTGTCATTTAGTTGTCTTGTACATTATAGTTTGTTGGCAAAAATAACCCATAATCATTGAGCGAATGCATTCTTGGGAAAAATTGTTTTTCAAGCCTTTCTGCACATGTTGCTTTAAATGGAAAGTTGCTGCTGCTTGCCCCAGTGTGCCTTTAAGTTTCAACATTTGTCAAGGTCCTGCATTTCTTTCACTGTGCCTGTCGATGCTCCCCTTCTACGTATAACAGAACATTATGCCTGAAACAGCTCATTTTTCACATCTGTAAAGGAAGGCTATAGACAGACTCCTGTTGGTCCTCTCTATTAAATAAAAAAAGTAAGAATCTTCTTCAGAGGACTAAAAACCCGATTACTTTGAAGCCCTTAGCCCAATGCATTATTCCACGAAGACAAATGGAAGAGTCATCACAAAATAATGACTTAACATGGAGAACGTTTAGATAGTTTAACCAAAATAAGTATGAACGGTAAAAAAGGGTTCATTATTATGAATTGCCCATTTGTCCAAGACAAGTAGAAAAGCTGTTGGGACAACAGGAGTACTCCATGTTGTCCAAATTGGACAAGTGCAGATTTTTTGTGTGAAGTTCTTTATTTCGGCGAGATATTTTAGCATTTTATTAACTTTTGTTTCAGATGGTCGACCTAAGTGACAGGGAGAAGCTGGAAGCAGCAATTCACCATCAACTTAATCATTTACGTGTCTTGAAAACTTCATGTTTTAGATCTTTTGTCACATAATGCGATGCTAATGGGCTAACAGCATTGGTGAGTGTGTGTAAATAAGTAATGGCACCTTGACACTTGCACAAATTTGATCCCAGCACTGCCTCGCAATTCGTCATGCCAGTGCGTCCTGCTTTGTCCCACACTATATACTGCATTGTGTGGTGAAGAATGCATTTGAAATCAAAGGTAATTAGTTATAATATATATATATTGTAATGGATTGGTAAAACAGTTAGCTAATAGTTAGCTAATAATAGCAATAGCTAATAGTTAGCTAATGCATCTATAAAATTATGTTTATTATAGATTTAACGTCTCTTCATAATGTAATTTCAGGTTCAGATGCCCTGCACGCAATGACATGCATTGATACACAATATTTTTGAATAGGTGGCACGAAATTAATCAGAAATTTTGAACATTTCAAAATTTTCTTTGTGCACTGGCATGCAGCCACACACAGTTTACAGTGACTTCAGTTATTGGCATGCAAGATTGCATGCCAATAACTTGCAAAATTTGTGCAAGTGTCAAGGTGACTTAAGTAAGTAAATAAGGTTTATAAATAACTCGAATAGAAACAGAAATTAAAAACAGCAGTAACATAAAACTATTTGAAAGCAAGCCTGTACAAGTGGGTCTTGAGCTTCTCCTTAAAAGTTCCAACAGAGTCCACAGAACATAGATGTAGTGGCAGTGCATTCCACAGTTTCGGAGCCGCAACCTCAAATGCACAGTCTCCTTTGGTCTTCAGCCTTGACCTTGATACAACTGACAGGTTGTAATCCGAGGACCTCAGAGACCTGCTTGTTACACAGAGTTCACTGAAGTGGCATTTGGCTGTGCAGAGCTCTAAAAGTCATCACCAGTATTTTAAATTGCAGTTTGAACTGAATGGAGAGCCAATGCAAAGAGGACAGAATGGGTGTTATGTGAGACCTCTTAGATGACCTTGTAAGGAACCTTGCAGCTTCATTCTGGACCATTTCTAAGCGATCGAGAGAAGATTTAATGAGGCCAGGGAACAGTGAATTACAAGTCAAGATGTGATGAAAAAAAGCATGGATGACCTTTTCCAGCTCAGCTTGAGACACAATGTTTCTAAAGTGGGCAATGTTAAGTAAATGGAAGAACTAAGATTGCGTTACAGATAGCGTGTATCAAAATTAAGAGCCTGATCAAATGCAACACCCAGATTGCTGACTGAGTGAAGAGAAGAGGACAGACAGTCTTGTTCTTAATCACTGAGGGAACAAACTCCTCAGGTGCACAAACCAGAACTTCAGTTTTGGCTGTATTAAGTAAGAGATAGTTAGCAGCCATTCAGTTTTTTATGACATTAACCCAGTTTTGAAGGATAGCTACCTTAGTAACATTTGTAGAGTTAAGGAGATGTACAGCTGTATGTCATCTGCATAACGATGATATGAGACATCATCAAAAAAATTCAAGACATGTCCAAGTGGGAGCAAATACAATGCAAATAAAATAGGTCCCATAATGGAACCTTGGGGCACACCACAAGACAGAATGGAAGAAGAAGACGACCTGTATTTAGCTGCAGCAACTGAAAAATTCCTGTTACAGAGATAGGATGAAAACCAATTTCGGGCTGACCCAGAGATGACGACTCGTCCTTACATCTATTGCGAGATCAAAGGGGTCCTTTTGTGTCTCACTATAGGCCAAAAATTATTTTCCTCCTTTTTGCCAACTTATATGCTATAATCAGTCTTCAGTCTTACAGTAACTGGAATTTGCACAACAATTCTCAGTTTTCTCTGTATAGACAAGTGAAGACAACAACTTCTATGGGGAGGGACATGACACAAAATTAACGATGGTGTTAAAAATGTTCTTCAAAAACACATCAGACAAGAATATCTTACACAATTTTCATTTTTTTTTATTTCTGAAATAAGCTTACAGTTAAACAATAAAATTAATAAAACGTCCATTACACCTTTTAGACCTATGCAGCTTCCATCTTAAAGGAAATGTCTTACAGGCATACAACATCTTTTTGTATTACCTTTCCATTCATGATTACTTCGTGTGAGAGAACATAAGAAGTAAAACTCTGTCATTACAAAGGGGTACAAACACTATAGATTATCATGGAAAAAGATTATACAACATGAAAACACTATTTCCTCTGCTTATAGAGGGGGACTGACATTACATATTTGAACAGACACTACATCCATCCATCCATCCATCCATCCATCCATCCATTTTCCTCTGCTTTATCCGGAGTCGGGTCGCAGGGGCAGCAGTTCAAGCAAAGCCGCCCAGACCTCACGATCCACACACACCTCCCCCAGCTCCTCCGGGGGAACCCCGAGGCATTCCCAAGCCAGCCGAGAGACATAGTCCTTCCAGCGTGTCCTGGGTCTTCCCCGGGCCTCCTCCCAATGGGATGTGCCCGGAACACCTCTCCAGCGAGGCGTCTAGGGGGTTAGGAAAAGATGCCTGAGCCACCTCAACTGGCTCCTTTCGATGTGGAGGAGCAACGGCTCGACTCAGAGCTCCTCCCGAGTGACCGAGCTCCTCACCCTATCGCTAAGGGAGCGCCCAGCCACCCTGCAGAGGAAACTCATGTCAGCTGCTTGTACTAGCGATCTCGTCTTTCAGTCATGAGCCAAATCTCATGACCATAGGTGAGAGTCGGAACGTAGATCGATCGGTAAATCGAGAGCTTTGCCCCCCTGCTCAACTCTCTCTTCACCATGACGGTCCGATACAGTGACTGCATCACTGCAGATGCTGCACCGATCCATCTGTTGATCTCACGCTCCATCCATCCCTCGCTCATGAACAAGACCCCGAGATACTTAAACGCCTCCACTTGAGGCACCGACCTGAAGAGGGCAAAGCACCTTTTTCCGGTCGAGAACCATGGCCTCGGCTTTGGAGGTGCTGATTTTCATCCCGGACGCTTCACACTCTGCTATAAACCGCCCCAGTGCACGCTGAAGGTCCTGATTTGACGAAGCCAACAGAACCACATCATCCGCAAACAGCAGAGATGAGATTCTGTGGTTCCCAAACCAGACCCCCTCTACATCCTGGCTGCGCCTAGAAATTCTGTCCATAAAGGTAATGAACAGAACTGGTGACAAAGGGCAGCCCTGGCGGAGGCCAACATGCACTGGAAACAGGTTTGACTTACTACCGGCAATGCGAACCAAGCTCCTGCTACGGTCGTATAGGGACCGGATAGCCCTTAGCAAAGAACCCCGGACCCCGTATTCCTGGAGCACCCCCACAGGGTGCCCCGAGGGACACGGTTGAACGCCTTCTCCAGATCCACAAAGCACATGTGGACTGGTTGGGCGAACTCTCATGAACCCTCGAGCACCGTTGGAGGGTGTAGAGCTGGTCCAGTGTGGCGCGAACAGGACAAAAACCACACTGCTCCACCTGAATCCGAGGTTCGACTATCGGTCGAATTCTCCTCTCCAGTACTCTGGAATAGACCTTACCGGGGAGGCTGAGGAGTGTGATCCCCCTATTTGGAACACACCCTCCGGTGCCCCTTCTTAAACAGAGGGACCACCACCCTGGTCTGCCAATCCAGAGGCACTGTCCCTGACTGCCACACGATGTTGCAGAGGCATGTCAACCAAGACAGTCCCACAACATCCAGAGACTTAAGGTACTCAGGACGGCTTTCATCCTCCCCAAGGAGCTTTGCCACCGAGGAGCTATCTGACCACCTCAGTGACTTCGGCCTGGGTGATGGATGAGTCCGCCTCTGAGTCCCCAGTCTCTGCTTCCTCTTCAGAAGATGTGACGATGGGATTGAGGAGATCCTCGAAGTATTCCTTCCACTGCCCGACAACATCCCCAGTCAAGGTTAACAGCTCCCCACCTGCACCGTAGACACTGCCGGTAGAGAGCTGCTTCCGCCTCCTGAGATTTCAGACGGTTTGCCAGAATTTCTTTGAGGCCGACCGATAGTCCTCCTCCATGGCCTCCCCGAACTCCTCCCAGACCCGGGTTTTTGCCTCTGCGACTGCACAGGCTGCAGCACGCTTAGCCTGCTGGTACCTGTCAGCTGCCTCCGGGGTCCCACTTACCAACAAAGACAAGTAGGACTCCTTCTTCAGCTTGACAGCATCCCTTACTTCCGGCATCCACCACCAGGTTTGGAGATTGCCACCGCAACAGGCACCAGATACCTTGCGACAACAGCTATGAGTGGCTGCATCAACAATGGAGGTGGAGAACATGGTCCACTTGGACTTCCTGGTCCAAACTCCCTGGGATCTGAGAGAAGCTCTCCCGGAGGTGGGAGTTGAAGACCTCGCTGACACAGGGTTCTGCCAGTTGTTCAAAGCAGACACTCACGATATGTTTTGGCCTGCCAGGTCTGACCGGCTTCCTCCCCTCCAAGTGGATCCAACTCACCACCAGGTGGTGATCGGTCGACAGCTCAGCCCCTCTCTTCACCCGAGTGTCCGAGACACGTGGCCGAAGGTCAGATGATACAACTACAAAGTCAGTCATCGACCTCCGGCTCGGGTGTCCTGGTGCCATGTGCACTTATGGACACCCTTGTGCTCGAACATGGTGTTCGTGATGGACAAACTGTGACTAGCACAGAAGTCCAACAACTGAACACCACTCGGGTTCAGATCGGGGAGGCCGTGCTTCCCGATCACCCCCCTCCAGGTCTCACTGTCGCCGCCCACGTGGGCGTTGAAATCCCCCAGGAGAACAATGGAGTCCCCAGTCAGAGCACTATCTAGTACCCCTCCCAGGGACTCCAAGAAGGTCGGGTACTCTGCACTGCCACTCGGCCTGTAGGCCGAGACAACAGTAGGAGACCTGTCCCTGACCCGAAGGCATAGGGACGCAACCCTCTTGTTCACCGGGGTGAACTCCAACACATGGCGACTGAGCTGGGGCGCAATAAGCAATGCTACCCCAGCTCTCCACCCTCTCCCCGTGGGCAATGCCAGAAAAGTGGAGCATCCAGCCCCTCTCCAGGAGTTGGGTACCAGAGCCCAAGTTGTGCGTGGAGTTGAGCCTGACAATCTCTAGTCGGTATCTCTCAAAATTCCGCACAAGCTCAGCCCAGCGAGGTGACGTTCCATGTCCCAACAGCCAGGGGCTGTGAGCGCAGACCGGGCCGCTGGGCCACCCACCCTCGACTGACACCCAATCCTCTCTGCACCCGATCCCCATGGCCCCCTCTGCAGTGGTGAACCCACAGGAGGGTGTGCCCACGTTGCTCTTTCGGGCTGAGCCCGGCCGGGCCCCGGTGGCTAAGGCCCGACCACCAGGCGCTCATGCGCGAGCCCCAACCCCAGGCCTGGCTCCAGGGTGGGGCCCCGGCTACGCCATACCGGGCGACGTCTCAGTCCTTGATTTTGTACTGGTAATGGGAGCTTCTGAACTGCCCAGACACTACATCACATGTTTAATGTTCCATATATATGAAGCTTTCCAATTTTAATGGTTTATGGGTGTTTTGTCTAATGCTGCGTTCACACCGGGCGTGACGCAAGCGACAGCAGCGACAGCAGCGGCAGCAGCGACAGTAGCGACAGGTTGCCATGTAATCCCTATGGAAGGACACGATGTGGTGCCAAGCCACGCAGTGCGATGCGATGGACACGAATGAAGCGACGCGTGTGAAGCGATTTTAAGCGATTGGTGTGTTTGTGGTGCGATATTGCATCACGTCACGTTGCGTTGCCGTCCTCCCCAAGTTGAAAAAATCTGAACGTTTCATCTTATTGCACAGCGATGACTAATCAGGGACTGAATATGTAGTGATGTGGAGATGGCTGGAGTTTGACTGAGTTGGATGTGAACATGTCCTGTCTCTTGTAGCCAGCCTGTGAGCAGGACTTATGTCCCCTTTGTACTTTATTTCACAATTATGACAGAGTTTGTGGGAAGAGCGAGCTGCAGCCCTGCAGCAGGGGGAGCGAAGCTTTTTCTGTTTCATGTGCGTGCACGAGCGAATCGTCTAAAGATTATTTTATTTATTAACTACACAGATGTATAATAAAGCAATGGTGACTGGTTTCTAAACACAATTATGACAGAGTTTTTGGAGCGAGCAGCAGCCCCGCAGCAGGGCGAGCGGAGGTTTCTTTTTTTTATGTGCACGCGCGAGCAAATCATCCATGAAGGTTATTTTGTTTATTAACCACACAGATGTATAATAAAGCAAATGGTGACTGGTTTCTAAACACAATTATGACAGAGTTTCTGGAACGAGCAGCAGCCCAGCAGGGGGAGCGGAGGTTTATTTTTTCACGTGCGCGCACGAGTGAGTCGTCCGTGAAGATTATTTTATTTATTAACTACACAGATGTGTAATAAAGCAAATGGTGACTGGTTTCTAAACACAATTATGACAATTATTAACACCACCTATCAATCATTCATGACAACCCTGATAGGAACTACATGGCCAGGAAACAGACACTACAAAAATTTGGCTTCACTTTTAAGGCTCAGTTCAACAATTCATTGTGTAATATTGATACTTCATAGTCGGTTGTCTTTATCATCTACCATTTGCACTATAGGCTTAGAGTTAGCATGTAGCCTAAATATCCTATATTTCAATGTGATTTTCCCTATTAGGGAACCACATAATTGACACAAAGCAAGAAAAAACAAAAAGCTGTAACAAAATAATTTTTTAAAAGTTAATCATGGTTTCCATCCATACTTCTTTTTCTTCTTGAAAATACCTGAAAATCAAAAGAAACTCCTTGTGTTTAGATACAATAATTTAAGAATATGAATTTAGTCTGGCTGTCAATAGAAGCTGTTCAAAATCTTGAATTTTTTATTGAGACTCTAACGCTCCAAACGCAGCCTCCTTCAGACACAAAAAGTGTGATATTTTGATGAATTAACCGATTTGCATGATTTTTTTCATGACAGTTTTGGTAATCTCTCCCCCATGTAACACATCTATCCTAATTACGTTATTATGTACCATTTCAAAGATACTATCAAAAGGGGCCTCTTGATCTCAGAACAGGTGTAAGTCTCTTAATTAAAACACCATCACAGTATGAAAAGCTGCAGACAGACCCAAAAGTACAAGTGCAGAATATTCACTTGCATCTTTGTAAATTAAAATATCATTTGAAACTCTAAGAGCTGTTCAGAGTGCAAGTGGTGGAAACCAGATTGAAACCACTCCATATGAGCCTGTTTAAAATACTGAAGGATACAGCCAGAAATCAATGATCTGTTGATTACTGATAAAACACACACACGGGGCAATGGTGTGGATGACCTTTTTCTGAATGAGGTGGGGACAATATCAAGTGTTTATGAGGAAGGTTTCATTCTCTCAACCAGATTGATGAGCTCTTTCAGCGATACTGGTGTGAAACTCTGTGTGTGTTTTGCCTTTGCTGTGTTTTGCAGAAATCACTTTGTGAAAGTCACAGGTCGAGTCCAAGCATAATGTCTAAACCTGTAAAATGTTAATGGTTACATTTTTCCTCCCAGGAGTGGAGGAATAAATACCCTCTTTAAAAAAAATGATTGTGCGTCGGTCACACTTTCATGCACATTTTTAAAAGAAGTCAGATGGCAAACAATGCTTGTGCAAAAAAAACTGGGCAACATGCGCAGCAAAATGCCTATATAAAGTCCTGAATATATTCTCCAAATGCAATGCTTTAGTTTTATTTAAAGAATTATCATTAAAAACCACAGAGGTCTTTAAGAAACACAGGAATGTTATTTCAAAATTAATATGTTACAATGTAACCAGATGACTTTTAGAACACTGTGGGACAAAATGTTCACATTCTGCCATAAATTTTGTCCTGAGTACAAATGAAACAAATTAACTTTCTGCCAGAACTTTATCACAAGATCAGAGACTGTGCAAAAAAAAAACAACAACAAAAAACAAAACACAAACAAACAACAACAACAAAAAAACAAGTACAGGTTAAAGATAATTAACTAACAAAATCAGAGGAATATTCCAGAAAGTGACTAAAGTATCCTGTTAAATTCTTACTGTTACGGTCTGGGACCGGGTTGTGTGTTAGACCCAAGAGCAGGAGCAGTAAGGCAGACACAGGAGGAGTAACCAAAGGTTTATTGAACCAAACAAGAGACTGTGCAGTGGAGGGATAAAGGAGATGGACCAAGAGGACTGGATGGACGAGACTGACAGGACCACAAGACCGGAACAGGAACCAGGGAAGTGAGCCTGTGGTGCTGCTGGGGGAAGGGAGAGGGCAGGTGAGATTATGGAGTGCATATGGGCACACATCTGAAAGTGAAAATAAATCTAAACTAAATAGATCAGAGGTTCAGTTCATTCAGGACATGAGAGCACACACACACACACACACACACACACACACACACACACACACACACACACACACACACACACACACACACACACACACACACAGAGAGAGAGAGAGAAATTGGGCTTATAAATTATGTCTTTGAGCTTTATTTTTTTTTGGCAGGGTGAAATAATTGTACAGCATACATCAATAATCCAGCGCACAATTTTGAATTTATTTGGGATCTTCTCTGCAATTAGTGTGCAGCAGATGGAATTTATGACTAAACTGAACGTTTGCACCTGGTACTGGAAAGTTGCACCAGGAAAGTCTTTATTATTTTCTCCAAATATTAATTAATTTGGTACAATTAGACCATCATTTATCCATTAGTGTAAACGCGACCAAACCACTTTCAGTTTGCACTTGATACTGTACGCGTCCACCAGATGGCGCAAGAGCTCTGTGCAGTGGTGACACCCTGCCTCATGCTCCATGACTGCTGGGATAGGCTCCAGCTCACTCGCCCCCCCCCCCCCCCCCCCCCCCCCCCAAAAAAAAAACTGCTGAAAGGAGATGCAACATTTGATTTTTTTTTTTTTGAATATGATCATAGAAAAGTGTAACTGATTTATACAGTGTGGCGCAGTTTTGGGCACATTTACTGTGCTTACTACTACAATTTTTTTAAAAAAAAAGTTGCTAAATATAATCGATAAAATATAACAATAAATACATAAGAATTTATGCTAAAGGTTTTTATCATGAACAACATGCCATAATTTTTGTTGTCAGTTGTCTCTTGCAAGGTTAAAGATAAACATGGTGTGTATAATGTATATAAGGTTCTTTAAAAAATTTTTTTTTTCTTTTTAGAAAATTGAGTACTCAGCAACTACACCCACAAAAAAAGAAAATCTTTTAAAAAATGGGTTCGACTGAGGTTATTGTAATGGCGTTCATTATATATACTATACTATACATACACACACACACACACACACACACACACACACACACACACACACACACACACACACACACACACACACACACACACACACACACACACACACACACACACACATATATATATACGACTATAAATGGTACCAAAAAGAAATTAAAAACATGAATGTTAACAGAGGTTGCATATTTGAATAATTAAAATATACTGTATATTAAATTCACTTGAAGCAATATTGTTTTATAACTATATAACAATTCTACTTTAAGGTAGTGAATTACAGGTATTTGCAGATGTGTACATAATTACAAATGTAATTATTTACCACCTCTGGCTCTGTGCCTGATACTATCTGGGTAGATTTTACTTATATATTTTACTATATATCTGGGTATATTTTAGATATTTTACTGAAAACATAAGAATATTCACGTATCCCCAGCTGCCCTGTCCCTTTATTTTTGGATTAGATGATCTAAAATGCTGCGATTCAACAGAACAGATGATTCACAGATCCTGATGTCTGAAATCATGACAACACTCATGCAGCGTCTCTATTAGAAATCACTGGCATGAAAGATATTGATTTGATTGGCTACACACACACACACACACACACACACACACACACACACACACACACACACACACACACACACACACACACACACACACACACACACACACACACACACACACACACACACACTTGCTTGTCTGGGATCTTTGACATCTGTCACTCATTTCTTGGAGACAAAGCGCACACTGTCCACTGACCTGCTTTTACACACCCTGTTGTCATGTCACTCTGTGTTTTGTGGCCTGTCACATGAACCTGTAGATGTTCCCAGCACACACATTCATCACGTCCATTGGCCCCTGGTCGTTTGGGGTCATCAGAGCAGATCTGATTCAGATCAACATTGGGATTTGGCACAGATTTGACCCGGGATGGTCTTTCTGACACATCCCCTATTCAACATAGAACAACTTGCTCACTTCAGGAGGTCACAATGCATGCCCAACAGTCAGTGAATCTTCCAAAATTCAGTTCACTTTTGAGTCCATGGATAAACTTTTTGAGCTGGACTTGGATAAAAATGTGATATTGTACTGCTGGAAAATGGCTGTAATTGCTGCCAAAAGTGCATCAACAGAGTATTGAGCAAAGATTGTGAATACTTATGTACATGTGATTTCTTAGTTTTTTTTCTCACTTTTTAATAAATTTGCAAAAATTTGAAAAAAAAAACCCATTGTTGTCATTATGGGGTGTTGTGAGTACAAGTTTGAGGGAAAAAATGAATTAATTCCATTTTGGAATAAGGCCGTAACATAACAAAATGTGTAAAAAGAATGGAATTTTCTTTTACGTGTATTGTTGCTGCTTGTCTCTGGGTCGCTCACCCTTTCTCCAACTGTCTCACACACACGTACTGCAAGGCCTCAGACCTACTTTTCTTTCTGCGGCTGCAATTTCCATTACAGAAATAAAAGCATGACAGCTAATCCTGTTATGTGTTCCCTAGACTACTTGCACAGCCACACATATGCGTGCACACGCAGCTAAAGTTCCAGCACAGTTTTCCATAGAGATACAGTGCATCCAAGTGTTTACAGTGCTACACTTTTCCCCACATATTGTTATGTTACAGCCTTATTCCAAAATGGAGTAAATTCATTTTTTCCCTCAAAATTCTACTCACAACACCCCATAATGACAGCATTATTTTTTTTGTAGATTTTTGCAAAAACTAAGAAATGACATGTAGATACGTAAACACCCTTTGCTCAAATCTTTGTTGATGCACCTTTGGCAGCAATTCCAGCTTCAAGTCTTCTTGAATATGATGCCACAAGCTTGGTGGACTCCAATTAAACTGTAGAAACATCTCAAGGATGATCAGTGGAAACAGGATGCACCTGAGCTCAATTCTGAGCTTCATGGCAAAGGCTGTGTGTTGGGAAAGTGTAGGAACACGGACCCACAACAGGGGGCGCAAATGAACGGACAATGGAGAAAGTCAAATCACAAAGTTTTACTGTTGTGAACTCACACAACAAACACAACAGATTTACAAATACAGCAGTAACCAAATTCCAAAGGTGTCATGTGGGCAGGCTCGACGATAGGAGACGTCTGTCCGAGTCGAACCGGAACCACCCGATTTCCTCTGCCACCGAACCCCGGGGATACTGGAGCCGCCAAGTCCCGAACCCCAGGTGGCCACTGCCTCCGCTCGTCGGATCCGGTACTGCTGGCAAGGAACAGATACAGTCAGGTGTGGGTGCGGCTGCACCCAGCAACACACAGGGTGGAAACACCACCTCCACCTCTTGTCAGGAAAATACAGGTGAGTGCAGGAATGTGAGTACTTATCCAAAATACAGTCTCCTGCTGTCTTTTCTCTTTCTGTGTAAAGGCAAAAAGTATTTAATGGTCAAAAGATGATCCGTTTGGCTGGATACGTTACCTCCTTGGTAGAGCGATATCTCGGCAATGAGGTGGAGATGCTGTCCTGCTGATATACCTCCCTGTTGATTGATATCAGCTGTCTCGTCTCAGGTGATGGGTGACAGCTGTCACCCTGGCTGCTCCTGTGAGGCGGCAGCGCCCTCTGGTGCCTGGAGCCCGCACTCCAGACAGGGCGCCCTCTGGTGGTGGTGGGCCAGCAGTACCTCCTCTTCAGCGGCCCACACAACACTGTGAATACTTTATGTACACGTGATTTCTTTGTTTTTCTTTTAGATTTTTGAAAAAATAAAACAAAAACCTTTTTTCACATTATTGTTATGGGGTTTTGTGTGTAGAATTTTGAGAGGGGCGGGATTTCATCCATTTTGGATGAAATTCAACAAAATGTGGAAAAATGAAGCACCGTGAATGCACTGCACACATGCAGCTAAAGTTCCAGCAGAGTTTACCACAGACATACATCTTCCCTCACACTTTCAGGCTAAGATGAAACTAATCAGTTCCCAATGAGAAAAAACTCAACACTGTTGAAATCCTGTTACCAGCCTGGCTCCAAGAGGAAGCCTATTCCAAGAAGTGTTACTTCAAAATATTTCTGATTTTAGGATCCTGGGTATTTCAAGTGTTGTTCAGAGTGAAAAGATGGCCTATAAGTGTTATGTGGGCCGCTGAAGAGGAGGTACTGCTGGCCCACCACCACCAGAGGGCGCCCTGCTTGGAGTGCGGGCTCCAAGCACAAGAGGGCGCCAGACCCAGAAGAAGTGACAGCTGTCACTCATCGCACCAGCTGTCACTCATCATCATCACCATAAAGGCCGGACTGCAACTCCACCTCCTCGCCGAGAAATCGACTACCATTGAAAAGGTCATTTCTCTGCTGACAGACACTTTGTGTGTATAACCTGAACTTCTGTTGCAGCCGTTTTCCTGGAGTGTTTCCTTGTCTGAGGGATTGGCGTTTGGTGTGACAGCGACGGCTTCGCCTCACATCCAAACCCAGATAAGTGGTTAAACCAGGAGCTGTACGAGTGTGTGATTGGAGGTGGAGGTGCTCCCTCCTAACTGTGTATGGACTGTGGATTACTGAGTGTGCGGACTCACACTCATACATCTTATCTCTGCTTTCTGCCAGCAGTACCAGGGTCGACAGCCGAAGACAGAGGCCACCTGGGGACTCGGGACTTGGCGGCTCCGGTGTTCTTCAGACCATTGGTGGTGGAAGCCGTGTGGGACGCGGCTTCTCTCTCGTCGGGGGTCTTCTATCTTCGAGCCTGCCCACACGTCACCTGGTGTTTATTGACTGTGCAAATTTCTGTAAATTTAGTTGTGTATTATCACAACATTAAATTGTTACTTTTTGGCTTACTCATTGTCTGTTCATTTGCGCCCCCTGTTGTGGGTCCGTGCTACGACACCTTCCCTACAATAAGATTGACATGTGGAATGGTGTGGTGCCAGAAGAAATGTAGCCATCACTTCACTCTGCAGCAGTGAGGAAGTTCCAAGTCACTCAGATTACTTTTAGTCAATTGTGTAGTTACTATATTTCCTTTAATTCCTTAAAGGGTTGTTATTCTCCTGCAAATAAGCTTATATTATTTGCATGCATGAATAACTGCAACTTTTTTTTTTTTTTTTACAATATACAGAAATCATGCAGAAACTTTGTGCAGAATCATGTTTATTTTAATATCTATGTCAGACTGAATAGTGATCGTGCTCTGACAGTATCATGCCAATATGTAATCATACTCTGCAGTCCCATGTATTGCCTTCTAATAATTCCCTTAATATAATGGCTGAGTGGATCCTTGTCATTTGATTGGTGGGTTGTATGTCACGTGACATGGATTATTCATACCATTTGCCATTGTGTTTCATTCACTGTGCAACAGTTCCTTTTTAGTGTGCAATTTTGGTGCTATATGAAATGTGCTATTGCATGTCCCAACCACCGCACACGCTCACACTACTGGGGCGGCATTTAGCTAAACATGGCAGAGTTTGTTTTGCTGACAGACGACAACTTGAAGGAGCTAATTGACACTGCTAATTCTTGTAACACACACACACACACACACACACACACACACACACACACACACACACACACACACACACACACACACACACACACACACACACACACACACACACACACACACACACACACACACACACACACACACACACAAAACAAATCCGTTATGCTTTAAGCTGTCTGGATGCATGAAGAGCTGTTAGGATGAAAAGCTGGACAAATTTCCGATGTGATTTTTCGCTGGACTGAGGAACTCCACAAAGTCTTTTTTTTTTTTTTGAAGTACATGAAGTCAGCATCACATGGACAGCATCACAGACTACATCGATGCAATTTTGGACTACTATATAAAGTTAGCGTTGGACTGTTACGCACTAGAGGAATAACAAAATGTAAGTCCCTTTTCTGCTATTTATAAATTATTGAAATATCAAATGACAAGAATCTAGTTTAGTCATTAGATAAAACAAATAGTGAATGTTTTTTTCATTCCTTCAATGGAACGAATATTTAACTCAGAATTATTCATTATTTGTATACTATAAGATGATAATCAACTAAAACCTGTTCATAAGGGCTATGTTTATTTATTTATTTATTTATTTATTGCCATTTCTCACTCCACAGGTCCGGCTCTCCAACATGCATCATGCTCCAATCCTGTCATCCTAAACAAGCTCATATGTGGTAGCTCTGTGCATGCATATTAGATTAGATCAGATTAGATTAGATTAGATAGAACTTTATTCATCCCTTGGAAAGAAAATTGTGGTTCCAGCAGCATTGTATAGCAGCACACAGGGTAAGAAGCACACAGAGTATCAAAAGAGAAAGTAATAAAGAAAAACAGTTTGCAAATATAAATACCAGAGGTGGGATGAAGTCACCATCAAGTTACTCTCAAGTCATGAATCAGCAAGTCCCAAGTCAAGTCTCAAGTCACAATGACCACCAATTGTTTGCAAGCTGACTTGAGACTTGACTTGGGACTTGCAGATTGATGACTTGAGAATG
Organism: Thalassophryne amazonica; assembly: GCF_902500255.1. Classification (NCBI taxonomy): domain Eukaryota; kingdom Metazoa; phylum Chordata; class Actinopteri; order Batrachoidiformes; family Batrachoididae; genus Thalassophryne; species Thalassophryne amazonica. The sequence continues at coordinate 38,984,264 of NC_047122.1, forward strand.
ACTTGACAGTAACTTCGTCCCACCTCTGATAAATCCACAATATAAATACCAGACATACTAATACAATAACATGCTTTTGGAGGGCGGTATGCATTTTCAGAGGCCCGACGTTCACGCCCAGTCGCCCGCAATGACAGATATTCGCCCGAGTTAGACTCGGGCGAATATCTGTCATTGCGGGCCGCACGACAACAGCATGTTATTTGCATTATTATCACTTTTACTGAGATACACAACACGTAATGCGTACATAAAAAGTTGGCTCACTTAACTTTTGTCGTGTTGGCTGGCATGCGCTGCTCTCCAATTTAGCCAGTGCGTCCTCATCAAGCTGGCTGCTTTAGCTTCTGTTCATTGTCGTACTATCCATGAGAAAATCATGCAGAATATCCATATTGGGACCAAAACACACTTCTCGCATTTTCATCTTTTCCTCTGCGGACAGGTTTTTTTTTCCCCTCTGCGGACAGTTCTTGGGCTGCACTCGCGCTATGACGTCATTTGTTTACGCACAGTGGGCAGGTATAGCCAGGTACCGTAGACATAAATCTACGATACCGGCCTAGCAACGCCCCAGTAAAGTAATAATAATGACCAATACTGGTTTACTGGCTGTTACTGTTCCTCTCATTCCCGTCCTCTGTCTTCCTGTTACTCCACCCCCCTGAGTGAGGAGGTGTACAGTCTGATGTCCTGAGGGACAAAGGAGTTTTTTCAGTCTGTTGGTCCTGCACTTGGGAAGGAGCAGTCTGTGGCTGAAGAGGCTCCTCTGGCTGTTGATGACAGTGTGCAGAGACTGACTGGCATCGTCCATAATGTCCAGTGTTCTCCTCTCTCCCATCGTCACATATGTATGTATTTATTTATATGTGTTTTGAAACGTTTCCACGTGTATGCAGAGATTGAAATTATGAATGAAAATCAGGACTGTCTTTCCTTTTTCTTCCTGCCACTAACCCTTTTATCTTACTGCATTATTTGCTCCATTCTTTCCCATCCTTGTAGAAATGTAGGCAATTCTAATGTAACCTAATTACAATGACTGCAAAATCTGGCTCTGATTGTAATTCCTTTACCATGCAACTGCCCATGTATAAATTCTCATCTTGAATCTCCTTGTGTGAAAGAAATCCAACATCACTATTTGAATCCCTTGATAAGGTGAGTAACTGCACAGCTGGAGCACGATATGCATAACACACACCATTTGTGCAAGTCACAATATCGTGCAAATGTCATTATGTTGTATTAATGAGCTACTGTTGTGGAATTGTTTCTTACACTGAGCAACAGAATGCAGTTTTTAAAAAAATATATGCTAAATAAGACAATCCTGAGAATGCTTCCAAAGACACATTCAGCACAGTTTCATGTTGGTCAAATGTTGCTAATTCAGTAATCCAAAGCGTTAAACCTTATGGAATTCAAATTATTCAACCTTGCAGATGGACGGAATAATGACGGAGAGGAAAAGAGAGAGAATAAAGTCAGTACTTAAAAATAATAAGCATGTCATGGCCTGATTGGTTTTAGTCTTTCCCATATTTAACTCGGTGGGCTGCGAAATGAGAAAACAATGAGAGAAATGGTGGAAGAGGAAGGGAATAAAAGAGAATAAGTGAAAATAGAGGAAAAGTTACAAGACAAATTTCTTGATTTACCCCACTTACCTGCATCAGTCTGCAGATTTGTCATTTTGTGCTGCAGCGAGATAACATGCAGTGGACTCTGGACTCAAACTGGCAGTTTGCTTTTTTGTTTAAAGGCTGCTGAAGATGTTTTGGAATCATTTTCTCTATTGGCCAACATTTTGAACAAATAAATCAAGTACACCAATGGACTCTGAACTCAAACTGGCTGTTTACTTTTTGTTGTGAGGCTATTGCAAGACGTTTTTGGACTCATTTTCGCCACGTTTACGGGTGAGTAACAGAAGTCAGAGCTGTTAACAATTTTTGATGATACATTTTTCCAACAATGAATCAGGAGCATTTCCAAACATCTAATCCAAACTATCAGCATGCATTCAAATCAGTGCTATTACATCAATAGGATAACAGAAGTTATTTGTTGAACTTTCAGTCATTGTTATTATTGTTAGTTTCTTAATGTTGTTGTCAGTTCAGCTGCTCCCGTTATTAGTTTTTTAATATTTACATATATATTTGTATTTTTTTTTTATTTACAGCTGTGCACTCAGTCATGATGAGGACCTGTTTGCTGTTTTATTTGGCTCTCAGCTTTGCTGTTTTCGGTTTTGGTAAGAAAACCAATCAGAATAACAACGACATCAGATTTATTTGAATTATGCTCACCTTTATCTGAAAAGTTTTAAGTTTCTCAAAATGCAAAGATCAAGATTTCTGTGTAGTCCCCGAAGCTTGAATCTTCGACTGGACTGGGTTGCTTGACACAAGGACGTTTCGCTTCAAATCACAGAAGCTTCCTCAGCTAAAATTCTTGCTCTGGTAGTCTGACTTCTGTCTTGACTCTTGTAGAGAAGAACAAACAGAAGCCACAAAAGCTGGAGTTTTAAACCTAACCAGCCCCTCCTACCGAGAGGCCGACTGCTATAACTAGTGAGTGACTAACAATAGCTTTAATTAGCACCTGTTGTACTCTAGTTGGCACCCTCCTAATGACATGGTAGCTGTCCCTCCTAACGATGGGACTGACGGCTCTCCTGACGGCTCTCCTCACGAGTCTCCTGATGACGTGAATGACTATGGAAACTACCTGGACAACTGAGAGCCTTCACAGAAACATGCCTCTTATTAACACAATGTAGATGTCTGTGTTGGGCACAACTAATGCAAAAGATGACTTTGATAACTGCTAATTTTACTTACTCACTCACCCGCTTACTCCACTTAAGGGTCACGGGGAGCTGGAGCCTATAACAACACTCATAGAGCATCAGTTATGGATATTTAAAATAAATAAAAATTCAACTTAATGCGGCCCCAAATTACACTTTTCTGAGATTTGGTGACACACACAGTCACACACTTACAAATTCAGATTTCTAAAACAATAATATATCTCTGCTACAGGCATGTCGCTGCAGTGCTATAACTGCTCTTTTGGCGTCTCCGACTCCTGCGAGGACACAGTGCAGTGTATGTCACAAGAAGACAGCTGCCTCAAACTCATCAGTGGTGGTAAGTAAAAATTAAAATGTTCAAAATGTAGGACTAACTTGAGCATTTATGTCAAACCAGGCAGGCAGTAAATATGACAAATTTGAACAGAACAAAAATGTAATAAATATTAGGGAACACTTTACAATAAGGGTTCATTAATTCAAATCAAATCAAATCAATTTTATTTATATAGCGCCAAATCACAACAAACAGTTGCCCCAAGGCGCTTTATATTGTAAGGCAAAGGCATACAATAATTACGGAAAAACCCCAACGGTCACAGCGACCCCCTGTGAGCAAGCACTTGGCGACAGTGGGAAGGAAAAACTCCCTTTTAACGGGAAGAAACCTCCAGCAGAACCAGGCTCAGGGAGGGGCAGTCTTCTGCTGGGACTGGTTGGGGCTGAGGGAGAGAACCAGGAAAAAGACATGCTGTGGAGGGAAGCAGAGATCAATCACTAATGATTAAATGCAGAGTGGTGCATACAGAGCAAAAAGAGAAAGAAACAGTGCATCATGGGAACCCCCCAGCAGTCTAAGTCTATAGCAGCATAACTAAGGGATGGTTCAGGGTCACCTGATCCAGCCCTAACTATAAGCTTTAGCAAAAAGGAAAGTTTTAAGCCTAATCTTAAAAGTAGAGTGGGTGTCTGTCTCCCTGATCTGAATTGGGAGCTGTTTCCACAGGAGAGGAGCTTGAAAGCTGAAGGCTCTGCCTCCCATTCTACTCTTACAAAACCTAGGAACTACAAGTAAGCCTGCAGTCTGAGAGCGAAGCGCTCTATTGGGGTGATATGGTACTATGAGGTCCCTAAGATAAGATGGGACCTGATTATTCAAAACCTTATAAGAAGAAGAATTTTAAATTCTATTCTAGAATTAACAGGAAGCCAATGAAGAGAGGCCAATATGGGTGAGATATGCTCTCTCCTTCTAGTCCCTGTCAGTACTCTAGCTGCAGCATTTTGAATTAACTGAAGGCTTTTCAGGGAACTTTTAGGACAACCTGATAATAATGAATTACAATAGTCCAGCCTAGAGGAAGTAAATGCATGAATTAGTTTTTCAGCATCACTCTGAGACAAGACCTTTCTAATTTTAGAGATATTGCGCAAATGCAAAAAAGCAGTCCTACATATTTGTTTAATATGCACATTGAATGACATATCCTGATCAAAAATGACTCCAAGATTTCTCACAGTATTACTAGAGGTCAGGGTAATGCCATCCAGAGTAAGGATCTGGTTAGACACCATGTTTCTAAGATTTGTGGGGCCAAGTACAATAACTTCAGTTTTATCTGAGTTTAAAAGCAGGAAATTAGAGGTCATCCATGTCTTTATGTCTGTAAGACAATCCTGCAGTTTAGCTAATTGGTGTGTGTCCTCTGGCTTCATGGATAGATAAAGCTGGGTATCATCTGCGTAACAATGAAAATTTAAGCAATGCTGTCTAATAATACTGCCTAAGGGAAGCATGTATAAAGTGAATAAAATTGGTCCTAGCACAGAACCTTGTGGAACTCCATAATTAACCTTAGTCTGTGAAGAAGATTCCCCATTTACATGAACAAATTGTAATCTATTAGATAAATATGATTCAAACCATTGCAGCGCAGTGCCTTTAATACCTATGGCATGCTCTAATCTCTGTAATAAAATTTTATGGTCGACAGTATCAAAAGCAGCACTGAGGTCTAACAGAACAAGCACAGAGATGAGTCCACTGGCTGAGACCATAAGAAGATCATTTGTAACCTTCACTAATGCTGTTTCTGTACTATGATGAATTCTAAAACCTGACTGAAACTCTTCAAATAGACCATTCCTCTGCAGATGATCAGTTAGCTGTTTTACAACTACCCTTTCAAGAATTTTCTCTCAAAAATTCTTGAAAGGGTTATTTATATAATTTATATAATTAATATATGTTAATAATTAACATATATTAGCCAATGCAGTGATAAATATGAACTAAATGAATTACCTGTGTTTAGTAATTTATTAATGATGTTCAGTTATTTATTAATTCATTTTCTACACACACTTGTTTCAGTTAAGGGTCACGGGGGAGCTAGAGTCTATCAAAGCAGTCACTGGGCGAAAGGTCGGGTACACTCTAGACAGGGCTCCAGTCCATCGAAGGGCCACATTATTGCATTAACTGAAGTTACGAACCACAATTAATACTTAGTTCACTGTTAGTTAGTGTTTATTACTACATTAAGATAACAGCATTAATAAATTATCTAAGGGTCTTTATTGTCATTGTACTTACATAAGAAAAGGACCATGAAAGAAGCGAACACACAGACTTCTTGCTGTGAAGCATCAGTGTTAACCACCAAACACATTTGTTAACTCTTAACTGGTCTACTAGTGTGTTGCGTGTGGGGATCCACAGGCTCTAGATTGGGTTGTGTTTATAAAATAGGTAGCTGACATTTTTAAAGGGTGGTAATAAAATAAGCAAAGCTTGTATAAGGAGTTGGAACGGCACGTGATTCCAGAATGTTTTTAGAACCTTAAATCACCAGTAGAACTTGCCTCTACTGGTGGTTGGTTCTCACTGCGGTATTGTATCACTTCCTGTTCCGGAGCACAGCGGTGTTTTTCTGTATCTGTTAGCTGTTTAATCTGCGCAGTTAGATTGATCTAGTTATCTAGATTACGATTTGTTTCCCAGTGTAATCTTCACGTGCCTTAACTAAAGCACTCCTTCTGCTGAATCACCTCTGAATTATTTACACATTATTCACTTTGCGTGTTTTTAGGAATCCGCTAGCTTAGCGTAGCTACTAGCTCTTAGCCGATTTAGCATGGCGGCTTCTCCTGTCTCTCCCGCACTTTTCTGCTCTGGGTGTGAAATGTTTAGTTATTCCTCGGCCTCCTTTAGCAGTAATGGTACTTGTAATAAGTGTAGCTTATTCGTAGCTTTGGAGGCCAGGCTGGGCGAATTGGAGACTCGGCTCCGCACCGTGGAAAATTCTACAGCTAGCCAGGCCCCTGTAGTCGGTGCGGACCAAGGTAGCTTAGCCGCCGTTAGTTCCCCCCTGGCAGATCCCGAGCAGCCGGGAAAGCAGGCCGACTGGGTGACTGTGAGGAGGAAGCGTAACCCTAAACAGAAGCCCCGTGTACACCACCAACCCGTTCACATTTCTAACCGTTTTTCCCCACTCGGCGACACACCCGCCGAGGATCAAACTCTGGTTATTGGCGACTCTGTTTTGCGAAATGTGAAGTTAGCGACACCAGCAACCATAGTCAATTGTCTTCCGGGGGCCAGAGCAGGCGACATTGAAGGAAATTTGAAACTGCTGGCTAAGGCTAAGCGTAAATTTGGTAAGATTGTAATTCACGTCGGCAGTAATGACACCCGGTTACGCCAATCGGAGGTCACTAAAATTAACATTAAATCGGTGTGTAACTTTGCAAAAACAATGTCGGACTCTGTAGTTTTCTCTGGGCCCCTCCCCAATCGGACCGGGAGTGACATGTTTAGCCGCATGTTCTCCTTGAATTGCTGGCTGTCTGAGTGGTGTCCAAAAAATGAGGTGGGCTTCATAGATAATTGGCAAAGCTTCTGGGGAAAACCTGATCTTGTTAGGAGAGTCGGCATCCATCCCACTTTGGATGGAGCAGCCCTCATTTCTAGAAATCTGGCCAATTTTCTTAAATCCTCCAAACCGTGACTATCCAGGGTTGGGACCAGGAAGCAGAGTTGTAGTCTTACACACCTCTCTGCAGCTTCTCTCCCCCTGCCATCCCCTCATTACCCCATCCCCGTAGAGACGGTGCCTGCTCCCAGACTACCAATAACCAGCAAAAATCTATTTAAGCATAAAAATTAAAAAAGAAAAAATAATATAGCACCTTCAACTGCACCACAGACTAAAACAGTTAAATGTGGTCTATTAAACATTAGGTCTCTCTCTTCTAAGTCCCTGTTGGTAAATGATATAATAATTGATCAACATATTGATTTATTCTGCCTTACAGAAACCTGGTTACAGCAGGATGAATATGTTAGTTTAAATGAGTCAACACCCCCGAGTCACACTAACTGTCAGAATGCTCGTAGCACGGGCCGGGGCGGAGGATTAGCAGCAATCTTCCATTCCAGCTTATTAATTAATCAAAAACCCAGACAGAGCTTTAATTCATTTGAAAGCTTGACTCTTAGTCTTGTCCATCCAAATTGGAAGTCCCAAAAACCAGTTTTATTTGTTATTATCTATCGTCCACCTGGTCGTTACTGTGAGTTTCTCTGTGAATTTTCAGACCTTTTGTCTGACTTAGTGCTTAGCTCAGATAAGATAATTATAGTGGGCGATTTTAACATCCACACAGATGCTGAGAATGACAGCCTCAACACTGCATTTAATCTATTATTAGACTCTATTGGCTTTGCTCAAAAAGTAAATGAGTCCACCCACCACTTTAATCATATCTTAGATCTTGTTCTGACTTATGGTATGGAAATAGAAGACTTAACAGTATTCCCTGAAAACTCCCTTCCGTCTGATCATTTCTTAATAACATTTACATTTACTCTGATGGACTACCCAGCAGTGGGGAATAAGTTTCATTACACTAGAAGTCTTTCAGAAAGCGCTGTAACTAGGTTTAAGGATATGATTCCTTCTTTATGTTCTCTAATGCCATATACCAACACAGTGCAGAGTAGCTACCTAAACTCTGTAAGTGAGATAGAGTATCTCGTCAATAGTTTTACATCCTCATTGAAGACAACTTTGGATGCTGTAGCTCCTCTAAAAAAGAGAGCTTTAAATCAGAAGTGCCTGACTCCGTGGTATAACTCACAAACTCGTAGCTTAAAGCAGATAACCCGTAAGTTGGAGAGGAAATGGCGTCTCACTAATTTAGAAGATCTTCACTTAGCCTGGAAAAAGAGTCTGTTGCTCTATAAAAAAGCCCTCCGTAAAGCTAGGACATCTTTCTACTCATCACTAATTGAAGAAAATAAGAACAACCCCAGGTTTCTTTTCAGCACTGTAGCCAGGCTGACAAAGAGTCAGAGCTCTATTGAGCTGAGTATTCCATTAACTTTAACTAGTAATGACTTCATGACTTTCTTTGCTAACAAAATTTTAACTATTAGAGAAAAAATTACTGATAACCATCCCAAAGACGTATCGTTATCTTTGGCTGCTTTCAGTGATGCCGGTATTTGGTTAGACTCTTTCTCTCCGATTGTTCTGTCTGAGTTATTTTCATTAGTTACTTCATCCAAACCATCAACATGTTTATTAGACCCCATTCCTACCAGGCTGCTCAAGGAAGCCCTACCATTATTTAATGCTTCGATCTTAAATATGATCAATCTATCTTTGTTAGTTGGCTATGTACCACAGGCTTTTAAGGTGGCAGTAATTAAACCATTACTTAAAAAGCCATCACTTGACCCAGCTATCTTAGCTAATTATAGGCCAATCTCCAACCTTCCTTTTCTCTCAAAAATTCTTGAAAGGGTAGTTGTAAAACAGCTAACTGATCATCTGCAGAGGAATGGTCTATTTGAAGAGTTTCAGTCAGGTTTTAGAATTCATCATAGTACAGAAACAGCATTAGTGAAGGTTACAAATGATCTTCTTATGGCCTCGGACAGTGGACTCATCTCTGTGCTTGTTCTGTTAGACCTCAGTGCTGCTTTTGATACTGTTGACCATAAAATTTTATTACAGAGATTAGAGCATGCCATAGGTATTAAAGGCACTGCGCTGCGGTGGTTTGAATCATATCTGTCTAATAGATTACAATTTGTTCATGTAAATGGGGAATCTTCTTCACAGACTAAAGTTAATTATGGAGTTCCACAAGGTTCTGTGCTAGGACCAATTTTATTCACTTTATACATGCTTCCCTTAGGCAGTATTATTAGACGGTATTGCTTAAATTTTCATTGTTACGCAGATGATACCCAGCTTTATCTATCCATGAAGCCAGAGGACCCACACCAATTAGCTAAACTGCAGGATTGTCTTACAGACATAAAGACATGGATGACCTCTAATTTCCTGCTTTTAAACTCAGATAAAACTGAAGTTATTGTACTTGTCCCCACAAATCTTAGAAACATGGTGTCTAACCAGATCCTTACTCTGGATGGCATTACCCTGACCTCTAGCAATACTGTGAGAAATCTTGGAGTCATTTTTGATCAGGATATGTCATTCAAAGCGCATATTAAACAAATATGTAGGACTGCTTTTTTGCATTTACGCAATATCTCTAAAATCAGAAAGGTCTTGTCTCAGAGTGATGCTGAAAAACTAATTCATGCATTTATTTCCTCTAGGCTGGACTATTGTAATTCATTATTATCAGGTTGTCCTAAAAGTTCCCTAAAAAGCCTTCAGTTAATTCAAAATGCTGCAGCTAGAGTACTGACGGGGACTAGAAGGAGAGAGCATATCTCACCCATATTGGCCTCTCTTCATTGGCTTCCTGTTAATTCTAGAATAGAATTTAAAATTCTTCTTCTTACTTATAAGGTTTTGAATAATCAGGTCCCATCTTATCTTAGGGACCTCGTAGTACCATATCACCCCAATAGAGCGCTTCGCTCTCAGACTGCAGGCTTACTTGTAGTTCCTAGGGTTTGTAAGAGTAGAATGGGAGGCAGAGCCTTCAGCTTTCAGGCTCCTCTCCTGTGGAACCAGCTCCCAATTCAGATCAGGGAGACAGACACCCTCTCTACTTTTAAGATTAGGCTTAAAACTTTCCTTTTTGCTAAAGCTTATAGTTAGGGCTGGATCAGGTGACCCTGAACCATCCCTTAGTTATGCTGCTATAGACGTAGACTGCTGGGGGGTTCCCATGATGCACTGTTTCTTTCTCTTTTTGCTCTGTATGCACCACTCTGCATTTAATCATTAGTGATCGATCTCTGCTCCCCTCCACAGCATGTCTTTTTCCTGGTTCTCTCCCTCAGCCCCAACCAGTCCCAGCAGAAGACTGCCCCTCCCTGAGCCTGGTTCTGCTGGAGGTTTCTTCCTGTTAAAAGGGAGTTTTTCCTTCCCACTGTAGCCAAGTGCTTGCCCACAGGGGGTCGTTTTGACCGTTGGGGTTTTACATAATTATTGTATGGCCTTGCCTTACAATATAAAGCGCCTTGGGGCAACTGTTTGTTGTGATTTGGCGCTATATAAAAAAAATTGATTGATTGATTGATTGTTATCATATACACACTATTATTATTATTATTATTATTGTTTTAACTTCTATTTTGTCATTTGATTTTTAAATGGATCACAATGGAAATAAATGTTTTCACTTCCTTGTGTCATCCATGTATTTTTAACATATTACATTGAACTTACTAAATAAAATCACTCTCTACACTCACACTTTTAATATATAGATGATTTACTGCCTTCTGCTGGAATAGCATTGAGACTAGAAAGTAAATAGCAACATCCATTGTTCAGTGTTCTTAGCTAATATCCATAGCTTCTCCAAAAATATTAGTCCTATCAACGTTACATTTTCGCAGTGTTCATCCGTGACCCAAAATACTTAAGCATATCAAACAGCAAATGTCAGTTGTCCACAGTTTATCGGTGATCAAAGCTGCAAGCACACACAGCTGCTGTAAGCAGGTGCTTTTAACTTGATCAAAAAAAAAAAAAAAAAAAGACAGTGGCTGAAGACATTAAAACCACTCATGGTATGAACATGAGACTTAACTCACTCATGGTAAGAGCAACATAAAACTTAACTAAATTAACTAAACCAATTGAACTACAAAAACACAATAAATCAATAACACTAATAACACCGTTAAACGAACATGAAGCACAATAACAACATTTAAAACCCTGAACTCCCATGGTGCATTGCAGCACAATGTCCATTGTTTACTGGTTAGCTCAAATTGCTAATTTCTCCAGAAATATTTGTCTTATCAACATTCTGTTTTTGCAGATTTCATCCTTGAGCCAAAATACATGAGTATACCAAACAGCAAACGTCAGCTCTCCCTGGTTTTTTCATGATCAAAACCATACACATGCATGCAGGCATGCACGTACACACATAAAGGCCACTTGGCTATTATAATATAGATACTTATTACTGCATTAACTAATGTTAATTAATTACCCTTATTGTAAAGTGTTGCAAGAAAAACTACTTTTTTCCCATTTCAGTTACACATTATTTTTCCAGTGTTGATTGATTAACTTAAATACTAATATTTTCGGCATCATGCAGGTTAAATGAGGCATTTGCTCACAGTTCTTTAGATAATCAAGAGGCAATAATAAAACACAAAATATTTTGGCTATTGATGTGCATTAGGTTTCATGCAGTTTTGACAGTTTACATCAAAACCCCTGAGAACAAAACATTTTTTTCCGTACTAATAATAATGATACTGAGGCACATTTGGATGCAATGAAAAACAAATTGTGGTGAAGTCATATAAAAGGACTGCAATTACAGAGGATGTGACGAAACAACAAAATGTCTTGTATTTGTCTATTATGTTTTTCAACACATATCAACAAAATGTTCCTGAATTAGTCATTTCTCATCATTTTCTTTCTTTAACATGTTTTATTAAGTTGTCTAATACTGTTGTTGTGAATTCCTCCCCTGTTCAGAAAAGACCTACACTTCGTGCATCAAGTATTCAGACTGTGACGTCATGATTCTGGCTTCCAAATATCCAGTTCCTGGCTTCACCTTCTCCTGCTGTCAGTCAGATTTATGCAACACTGAAATTAAAACGTGGCTCCAGAAACTTAAAGATTTCTTTGGTTAAGAAGATAATGGCCATTTTCACCTACTCTCAGAGTAGTAGTAGTATTCCCCTGAAAACAATGTCTTCAGTTTAATTTGTCATTCATTGATTCACTTATTTAATTGTGCTTTTGCTGTACAATGTGAAACATCAACATAAACCCCTTTGCATTGCTGTTGAAAATGTATCTAACTGAACTGATGCTGGCAATAAACAGATAATCACACCATATTGTGGCTTTTTACCTCAGATCATATGCTTTTCTGCTTTTTTTCTACACTAGGCGGGTGCAGTGAGGCTCCTTGGAATGGGCTGCTGGGTAGTGTGGGAGCTGTATTGCAGATGTCGCCGCTCTTACAATGTGGATGACTACTCCAAGGGAAAACATACTGAGCTTCTATGTTTCGAAGCGGTTAGCATCAGGGTAAAGGTTGACTGGAGAGAATGGAAATTATAGCCAACTACTTCTTCATTATATTCTAGATGAATTCCACCTCCCATGAAATCACATTAAAAAGTATTCCTACCACTTAACAAAAGGGAATCCGCAGAGATGCACTCATATGCCACATCCTTAAAGTGATATTCACCAATCAAACCTCTCTCCCTCCTCGATATGCCTTTTCAGAGATTGTTTTCTGGAAATGATCCATTTTCAAGATGTAGAACATACCGCAGTTTATTGCAGACATTGTTCCAGTTACATAGTACGACGGAGTTTTAGGGCCTTCTTTTTTTTTTTTGGACTTTGAGAATAAATTCGTAATTGTACAAGAAAAAGTCGTAATTTTATGAGAATAAAGTCATAATTTTACGAGGAAAAGTCGTAATTTTACGAGAAAAAAGTCGTAATATTACAAGAAAAAAGTCTAAATATTATATTATGACTTTATTCTCGGAATATTACGACTTTATTCTCTTAAAATTATGAATTCATTCTCGTAATACGACTATTCTCATAATATTACATCTTTTTTCTCATAAAATTATGACTTTATTCTCGTAATCTTACAACTTTATTCTTGAAGTCTTAAAATTACGACTTTATTTTCATAATATTACAGCTTTATTCTTGTAATATTACAACTTTATTCTCGAAGTCTAAAAAAAAAAATTCTATGTGGCCCTAAAACGCCGTCGTAACATAGCGTGTATGACTACTGATGGATCATAATAAAGAAAACATCAACAGCAGTTAGCGTTAGCATATGCTGTCATGAATTAGCAGTGAGCATTTCTTTATGTGGTCATGCTAACAGTGGTTAACATTCACTTTAATGGTTGCTTCAACAAGAGTTAAAGTTTTCTGTAATACAGCTTGGGTCATGTCAGTGTAAAATTATCCAATATACAGTAGCGATATGCCCTACATCTGGAAATCTGGCGATTGTTGAAACTTTTTCATTGCTGGGTGGTGAGTTAAATCTTGTGAATGATGCAACTAAAAATTCTAGAAACACCCTGGTGGTAGGTGCTGGCATTGTTGGAAATGAAAGCACTTCCAATGAATTTTCTCAAGGCCCTTTCACACCGGGCCTGCGTAGAGTTGTGCTGCGTATCTAGTACGCAGGATTGGCTGTGTATGTTGCATGCAGGGGGAAGCTTGGCCTGCCTCTTCTTCTTCTGTGGTTTTGAAGCTTCACTGCCAGCAAAATTCAGCAGAGTCCAGCAGGATGAATAAAATCTAGCAATGCAGGAATGTACTGATAAAAAAAACGAACAGGATTTTTCGCTGAACTGGCGTAGGATAGCTTACAATTGCGGAGGCATGAAAATTCAGTCAGGTATATCTTATATAATATATTCCAATTCTAAGGTGGAACTATGCTAGTATACTAAGGTATATGTAAATATCTAAAAAGAAAGCGTAAAATAGAAGAGTAGAAAAGAGTAGAGTAGAGCCACTTAGGTGCCTGGTCTTGAGAACTAGGGATGGTGTACAGTAGCGGTGTGTTGCATAGACTTGTGAAAGTCTGCGAAAAAATTTAACTTGTTTAATTTTTTGCTTCCATTGCGTGGACCCCTTTGCATCCCTCAGTGTATTGCCACGTAGGGCTGCATAAGCTCAGCGTAGTCTGTATATCGTGTTACGCAACTCTATGATGGCCCAGTGTGAAAGGGGCTTCAGGGAGAACTTCAGAACCCCTTTGTCCTACAACAACATCAAAGTATCTCGTGCTGAAGTACAGTATTTGTGCAAGGTCGTGACTGGTATCTTTTAATAAAACATTATCTGTCAGGTTTAGCTTCTGATTTCTAAACTAGACTGAGTGAGTCGTTGCAGAGTATTTGGACAGTCATTACACATCACCCTGTATAAGCACCACTGATGCTGTTATATGCAAAGTGTCCAGGTGGTTAGATAATTAAAACATTTCTTACACTCAGTTTTACATCAACTACTTAATGCTAACATCTGGCAAAGAAGGAAACGCACATGTTTATGTGTGGTTATATGTGCATGTGCTAATTGTTCAGTTTGTGGGCGCCACAACAACTGGAAGAAGAGGAAACTATCGCTTTCAGAATGATGTTTTGAACATGGAAAGGAGAGATCTGAGTGCTGTGGACCAGCATTTAACTTGTTCCCTCCTCCATTGAAAGACGAGGATGTCCGGTGCTGGCTAAAAGCACTGAATTTGAAAAATCCCCCCAGACTTCCCTATGTCTGTTCTTTTTATTTTGTGGTTTAAAAATCCCACACCACTGCATCCTTACCCAGAGAAATGGTTGGACTGCAACACTCCGTTAAAGAAGCCACGGCGGATGCTAGTGAGACAAACGGGTAAGCTGTGTTTGTAGTGTTAGCTGCTATCGTTGACCGTTGGGGTTTTTACGTAATTATTGTATGGCCTTGCCTTACAATATAAAGCGCCTTGGGGCAACTGTTTGTTGTGATTTGGCGCTATATAAATAAAATTGATTGATTGATTGAACAAATATTGAATTTCCAGTATCTCTATTGTATCGGGTACATAAATGTGGTATTGTACCCTCCCTAATACAAACCAGTAAAACTACATAACATGATACAAATCAATACACGAGTTATAAGCAACAGAAATTTTTTTTTTTTAATGTTTTTTAAGATTAACCTTCTAATATCTACTGACTGATCCATAAAGTGGGTGCACGATATGCAAAGGCTCTGAAGCTGGCTGACTTCTTCTTAACCCATGATAGATGGAGTAAGCCCACATCCTGAGATTTCAGGGTAAAAGACGGCACATAGAGCTTAACAAGTTCTGTAAGATAGGTGGGTGTGCAATTATGCAATGCTGGAAATCATGACCAGGAACTGTATGATTGGATGAATGGAAAAAAATGGAAGGGAACCACTGATCTGTACAGTGAGGGGTATTGATGTATCCCACAGTGATCAAGAATTTCTGCTCAAGACCTGCTGTATGTAATTTAGTGAGATGATTTACAATACAATAAAGGAAATACTGCAAAAGCTGTAAAAACATGTGCTCTCTGTACTGTACATTGGACAGTAATGATTCAGGGTGTGCAAAAGGATCTTGGCATTCTCTTGATTTGAAATTCTTTTTTTATCATCATCTGTTTATTTCCACCATTTAATCCTAATTATATTGAATAAACCTACTCCTCAGCAGGTTTGCCATAATGGATATGTTGTTGTGATAATCAATCCAGCTTCTCTTTTGAAGAACCAAGAGATCCGGGATCATGCCATAATGCCAACAACTTAATGCGGCTAACATGATAATCCATGTACTAAGAATAGGACCTAAGTATCTACGCTTGAAGAAATCAGTAAAGTTTGAGGGATATTTATAAACATTAATGAGAACAAAGCAGGGGATTAAACAAAAAACTCTCTCAGCCTTTTCCTATCGGCCTGTTTTCGAGTGACAGGGAAGAAAAGTTGAGGCTTCCAGGGTGACTGCTTCGCCACAGATGAACCAGCAGCATGACGACTCTAGCTGACATGTTATGAAGCTTTTCTTCAGGCATTAAAATATTCAGAGCACTTAAATAAAGTCAGGTGTTTTTTGAAAGGTAAAAGTCTGTTTTCTAATTAAAAACAGATGTTTTTTTTTTTTTGGTTGTTGGAATAGGTGGTGATACCTCAGCCTTTAACTGATATTTAACATTTTGCAGACGTCTTCTTGTTCAGATGGTGTGACGCCTCAGTGCTTCTTGTTCTTTCAACATCTCTACCCTATGCACTCTGTCTTCACATTTAAAGTTTTAAAAATAGACTTAAATAGCACTGATATATGACATTGTACATCTGCTACAATATGCACTATAGTCTGAGGCAAAATGACAGCCCAGTTTTCTTTTTTTCTTTCTTTTGTAAATGCAACCAACTAATCTGGCCTTATCCCTTTTGATTTTATATATATATATATATATATATATATATATATATATATATATATATATATATATATATATATATATATATATATATATATATGAGAGATAGAGAGATCTATATAGATCTATATAGCTATCTACATCTATCTATATAACTGTATCTATCTATAGATCTATCTATCAAGATCTATATAGAGAGTTAGACCTATCTATAGGTCTATCTATATACACTCAACAAAAATATAAACGCAACACTTTTGGTTTTGCTCCCATTTTGTATGAGATGAACTCAAAGATCTAAAACTTTTTCCACATACACAATATCACCATTTCTCTCAAATATTGTTCACAAACCAGTCTAAATCTGTGATAGTGAGCACTTCTCCTTTGCTGAGATAATCCATCCCACCTCACAGGTGTGCCATACCAAGATGCTGATTAGACACCATGATTAGTGCACAGGTGTGCCTTAGACTGTCCACAATAAAAGGCCACTCTGAAAGATGCAGTTTTATCACACAGCACAATGCCACAGATGTCGCAAGATTTGAGGGAGCGTGCAATTGGCATGCTGACAGCAGGAATGTCAACCAGAGCTGTTGCTCGTGTATTGAATGTTCATTTCTCTACCATAAGCCGTCTCCAAAGGCGTTTCAGAGAATTTGGCACTACATCCAACCAGCCTCACAACCGCAGACCACGTGTAACCACACCAGCCCAGGACCTCCACATCCAGCATGTTCACCTCCAAGATCGTCTGAGACCAGCCACTCGGACAGCTGCTGGAACAATCGGTTTGCATAACCAAAGAATTTCTGCACAAACTGTCAGAAACCGTCTCAGGGAAGCTCATCTGCATGCTCGCCGTCCTCATCGGGGTCTCGACCTGACTCCAGTTCGTCGCCGTAACCGATTTGAGTGGGCAAATGCTCACATTCGCTGCCGTTTGGCACGTTGGTGAGGTGTTCTCTTCACGGATGATGCGAAGGAGATGTGTTGCACTGCATGAGGCAAATGGTGGTCACACCAGATACTGACTGGTATCCCCCCCCCAATAAAACAAAACTGCACCTTTCAGAGTGGCCTTTTATTGTGGGCAGTCTAAGGCACACCTGTGCACTAATCATGGTGTCTAATCAGCATCTTGGATATGGCACACCTGTGAGGTGGGATGGATTATCTCAGCAAAGGAGAAGTGCTCACTATCACAGATTTCGACTGGTTTGTGAACAATATTTGAGGGAAATGGTGATATTGTATATGTGGAAAAAGTTTTAGATCTTTGAGTTCATCTCATACAAAATGGGAGCAAAACCAAAAGTGTTGCGTTTATATTTTTGTTGAGTATAGATTCAGATAGACCTACATCTATCTATATATCTGTATACTTTCATTGTAAAGATAACTATAAAAGTGTGAAATTTCCCCTTTTTTTCTGTTTTTCATACAATATGATCAAAGGACATAATAAGTGCCCGTAGTCTAAGAATCACCCCTATATATCTGTTTCTATCTACAGATCTATCTACCAAGATCTATATAGATAGACCTATCTATCTATCTATCTATCTATCTATCTATCTATCTATCTATCTATCTATCTATCTATCTATCTAGATAGATAGATCGATAGGTCTATCTCTCCCTCTCTGTGTATACACAGCCCTGGTCTGCTACTCTCAAGCATTCACATGCCTGGAGGACTCGTTGCACCCTATATGAATCTGGAAGGGTAAAAATACTGTGCATATTTTAATTGCTGTAAATTTTCTGAGCATTATTACCATTAGTAAATGACGAGCAAAAGACAAAATTGGGAGGGATCAGGCAAAGAGAAGCATGAAACAATCTCAACGGGTTTGCAGAGCTAATTGGATTAATATGAAGCTGAAGCAGCAGCGATGTGATCTGCTCCTTGTGTGTGTGTGTATGTGCAGAGATTGTTCACGGCCTGAGAAAACGATGGAGAAATAAATGGAGACAGATTTACACTAATCAGGACAGAGAGAGAGAGAGAGAGAGAGAGAGAGAGAGAGAGAGAGAGAGAGAGAGAGAGAGAGAGAGAGATTGTTTGTATCTGTCCTGTGCTGAAACTAATTGGTCCAGGATTAGAGGACATTATAAACATTAAAAAGAAAAAAAATCATACAAAACCATTCACTATTGTGGTTTCCATGGTAATAGGCTGCTGTGCAAAAGGGAGAGGATACAGAACCGGTTGTTGACTTGATGATGAAAATAACACAGTTGCAGTAGGTCATACAAGAAATGCTAGGGATGATTATAGATGTGTTGGAGCCGTGCAGGTACTGGACCTGTGGCTGTGCCATTATTCTACAGTCATTACAATATTACAGTCTTATGGTATCATGTAATCGGAGGGAATGGAAAAAGTCATGCTTACAGATTTTCTGCTTGTCTCGGTCAAACTGTACATCATAATTCCAGAGTGGCAGTACTTCTAGTTCTGTTGCTTGCATTGTTTTTATATTGTGTGATGAAGGTTTTCTACAAAACAAAAATTTTATTTTATTTTACTGCAATATTTCTTTAAAAAAGGTCATCCCTTAATTGAGCTTGAGCACCAAACAAAATCAAGAACGTGCACTCACAGCATGCAACACCTGCACCTTACACATTTCACACCAACTGATGCAAATTAATGGTGATTAATCAGATCAGTCTTGGAAAATCTATTTGGAGTCAGTAGTTCTCAAAAACTGAGCCAATTTGCAAGAAGAAGACTTGTGAGGGAAGCCACTAAGACACCTGTGACAACTCTGAGGGAGTTGTAGGCTACCCAGCTAACAAAATAAAGTTCAAAAAACACAATAAGAACATTTGTCAAATATTATCAGAACGTGAGCTGTAAAGTTCTTCAAGTGTTTTTAATTAATGTGTCTTTTTGATTGCCAGAACGTTTTGCAATAACATTTATTGGCAGTTGATATTTTGCCTGACCCGGCGATCACGCACCTAGCGAACTTTGACTGGATCTCCTTGCTGATTGGCTAGATCAAATAACATCATCGTAGAGTTTATTTCAACATGGCGGCGCCCTCTGCAAAGTTGAACTGGACGATATTTCGCCGTACGCAGCACCGGCTAAATGGCAGGTTGTGCTGTTTTGCCAGCTGTCTAAACGACCGCAGTCGGGTGGGAACTTAAAAGCGAGCGGAGTTTAAGATCTTATTTCACGTTCATGATAGTAGCTCGATATTGTCATGGCCGGCCCTGATCCAGACTTTGATCCCTTTTTTGCCCCTTTCTTTGCTGCACCTTCTGTTCCTGCTTTGATTTATTAGGGGTTTATTTTCATCATGTGTTTCTTCTATGTTCTATTTTGCTTTGTCACTTTGTTTCTTTGCTACTTTTATACTTTAGCCATTGTCCAGTTCCGTTCTTGTTTTGTTCAGCCAGTTTGTGTTTTCATTGTTTACCACTTGTTTATTTTGTTCTTGTTGTGTTGGCCGCTGAAGAGGAGGTACTGCTGGCCCACCACCACCAGTCGGCGCCCTGCTTGGAGTGCGGGCTTCAAGCATGAGAGGGCGCCGAGACAGAGTGACAGCTGTCACTCATTTACACCAGCTGTCAACAATCACCGTCATCTCTATAAAAGCCGGATCATTACTCCACCTCCTCGCCGAGAAATCTACTACCGTCGAAGGTAATCTTCTCTGCTGTATCTAACGATATTATTATCATTATTATTCTGCTTTGCAGCCGTGTTCCTGCGTTTCAGTCCCTGCTGGAGTGGTATACAGTGAGAGTCAGCGACGTCCTCGCCTCTCACTCCTGCTAAGGAAGCGACTGGCAGGAGCTGCACGTTTGTTCTTTATTGGAGGTGGAGGTTCTCCCTCCCGAAGGAACTAGTTCCAAGGATTACTGGGTGTGTGGATACACACTCACCTTAACTGTTTTGTCATCTTCTGCAAGCAGTACCAGGGTCTGCAAC